>NW_016811325.1:0-1632 GCF_001698545.2 Rhinopithecus bieti
TAGGTCAAAAGAAATTATTGCATAAATTAGAAAATATTTTGAAATGAAAAAATTTGAAATGAAAATATTTTTACAATGAGACACTACAAGTCAAAACTTCAGAAATTATACCAGAGGAAAATCTGTAGTCTTAAATGCACATATTAGATAATAAGAAAGGATGAAAACTTTATAACCACAAAATTGAAAGCCTAAATGAAATGGCCACTTTTCTAGCAAAATCTAGAAAAACTAACCCAAGAACAATAGAATAAACACTAATCATTAAAGTAATTAAACTCATTTGCAGGAAGAGGGGGAAGAGAGGGCTTTCTGGGCCATATCATCTTACAAGGATATTCTACCAAAACCTCAAGAGAAAAATGCAATCTTACTCAAATTGTTTCAGAGAAGAAAACACATCAATGTATGAGTCTTTAAAAATTTTGATTCCAAAATCAGACAAAGATAGTAATAAGAAACATTTCAGACCAACCTCATTTATGAAAAATAGATGTAAAAAATGTTAAACAAAAATTTCTAACAAACAGAATCAAATCATGTTTAAAATAATAATACTATAATCAAGGCCATGTAAGATTTATTGCACAAGGGCAAGGAAAATTTAATACCAGAATATCTACTCATACAAGAAATCACATTAACAGAAGAAGATAGAAAAACTACATCATTAACTCAGTAGAGACAGACAATCTTTCGCTTAAAAATGCATTAGGAACTTATTAATCTAGAAATAGGAGGGATCTTAATAGCTACCAAAAACCTTATACTTACAGTGAAATAGAAGTATTTATTTTTAAAATTAGGAACAAGGTAAGGATACTACTCTCCTTATTCTATTCAGCATTTTATTTGAAGTATAAAGCTACAATTATTCCAAAATAATATGATGTCTACATTGAAGGCCCAAGATGATTTTAAAATTAATTAAAATTTGTAAGCGAATTTAACAAACTTCTGGGATGAAAAATTATTATACAAAATTTAATTATAATCTATATACCACTATCAAAGGTAGAACATTTAATTTTTATAAATGTAATTTACAATAGCAAATCAAATTAGAAAGTATCTAAGAATAAATCTAACAATAGGTATGCAAGACCTTTATTGATAAATTATTAAATACGTTTTAATGCCCTTTAAAACAAGAAATTAAAAAATAGAGTGCAATGGTAATGATCATGGCTCACTGCAGCCTCAACCTCCCTAGGCTCAAGTGATCCTCCCACCTCAGCACCCTCCAACCTCTATATCCCCTCCCTCCTCCTCACCCCTACTAGCTGTGACTACAGGCATGAGCTACCATGCCCAGTTAATTTTTTTTTTTTTTTTTTTTTTTTGAGATGGAGTCTCACTCTGTCACTCAGGCTGGAGTGCAGTGGCACGATCTCGGCTCACTGCAAGCTCCGTCTCTCAGGTTCAAGCCATTCTCCTGCCTCAGCCTCACAAGTAGCTGGGACTACAGGCACCCACCACCATGTCCGGCTTTTTTTTTTTTTTTTTTTTTTTTTTTGAGAGACAGAGTCTCACTATATTGCCCAGGCTGATCTCAAACTCCTGGGCTTAAGCAATCCTCCTGCCACAGCCTCCCAAACTGCTGAGATTACAGGCATGAGCCACTGTGCCTAG
>NW_016811326.1:0-1843 GCF_001698545.2 Rhinopithecus bieti
TGTCATGCTTAAAAATATATCCAGCTTCCACTTTTAGGAAGATGGCATAGGCATACTTTTCCTCATTCCTCCCACTAAAATCTTTGTTTTTAGATAAAACAAACAGAGAAGACTCTGAAAGAAGGAAGAGAAGGAAGACTGGCTAGGGACTCAAGGCCTGAATTTACCCCATGGTAAATTATTTGGATTTTTTTTTTTTTTTTTTTTTTTTTGGTCTCATGTATCCCAACTTGAAGGTAAAGAAGTCAGCAAGCAGGAAACATCAAAAGGCAAAGATCAAAAGAGACATGCACAAAAGCCTAATCTCTCTAGCCAAAGGCACAGAAAAGGGGCAGCCTAGCAAGACAATAAACTGCTCTACTTTAGCCAAATAGCACAGAATACAAAACTGTAGCCCTACTCACACCCAAACCAGGAAAGGTCAAATGGGAAGTCTAGAATTTCACCTTCACCAGACTATAACAAGGCACCCAAATGTTGCCCCTGCCTTGTTGTGGGTTTGTATCAGAAAAGTAAAATAGACAGCTGAGACCTTGATCCTTGCTAGATTGTAACAAGGGCCCACCACTGCAGTGTCAGTGGAGACCCTGCAGGGAGCCTGAACTTCTTCCTTCATGTGGTGGTAACAAGATGACCCTTATGTCTCTTCTCAGGTGTCTCATAGAGACAGAGTCTCACCACTCCTAGTGGTCAGGAGACCATTCCTCCTCATGATCTCAATGGAGGCCATGTGGGGAGCAGTAGTTATGTGCTTATACCCTCAGAAAGCTACCAGTGGAGGGTTAGAAGAGAGCCAGGACACTCAGTGAAGAGAAGTACCTCCTCAGGTGTCAACAGAGGCTGATTGGCAGACATAGAATTCTACCTTTACATGGAGGTGAACTTCCCTTTCCTCTGGTAGAGCAATAGCAGTGGAAGCCAGATAAAACAGAAGCTTTAAAGAGATTCGAGTCTCATAACACAACAACAGCAATAAAATGTCCAGATTTCAACTAAAAATAACTCATCATGCCAAGAACCAGGAGTATCTCAAACTGATGAATAATAATAATAATAATAATGCCATATTAGATTTCTAGGACTGCGATAACAAATACCAAAGACCTTCAAAACTTCCTCCTTTATGTAAGCAATGAAAACACTGGTAAACTAAAACATCATTTTTAGAACTCTGGAAAGCAACCAATAGCTTACAATAACAGTGAAAATCAGCAGCTTGCCAATCACTGAAAGGGGCAGAGCAGGATTGGGGTTCTTTCAATGCCTCATTTCCAGAGATTGCCATTATTATACTCATTTGATGATTCCTTGGAAGACTCCATTCACAAAACTTTCTTTGTTTAACCTAAGTCATAATTCACGAGTGTAAAAAGCCTTTCTGTTAGTGTGTTTGTCAAAAACAATCACAGAAAATTATTTCACATTGCAGCTGCCTGAAGCACTGAGTAAAAATGGACAAATAATAGGCTAATGAAAGAGTTCAAAAGAAGAAATCCTGAAAATGAGTTGTCTATAGGGGTCTTTGAAAAGCTATGGCATATTCCTGGGAATCTAGAAATCCATGTTCATGTGTAGGGTCATATAGTACAATCAGGACAGACTAGAGAAGAATCCAAGCTCTCACATCTAGCTAAACTTGGGTCTCTGTGTAAGCAGGAAGCGTAATGCAGACTTGTATAATATCTGGTTAGGTATTAAAGACATGTGACAACACACACTTCAGCAGAGTGAGACTTACTGGCTTCAGCCATTTTAAGAATTTCCATTGAATCATTAAGACTTTAGTGATTATGGCCGGGCGCGGTGGCTCAAGCCTGTAATCCCAGCACTTTGGGAGGCCGAG
>NW_016811327.1:0-832 GCF_001698545.2 Rhinopithecus bieti
ATTTTATTCTAATTGGTATGTAGATTTTCATCCAGCTGTGTGATCAGATTGGCTAACTACATTCTGGCCTGCATAACTCTTTTCTGTTCTTCTGAGTTTTCATTTCTAAAAGAGGTTCATTAAAACCTCCCACCTGCCAGGTGCAGTGGCTCATGCCTATAATCCCAGCACTTTGGGGGGCCGAGGCAGGCAGATCATGTGAGGCCAGGAGTTTGAGACCAGCCTGGTCATCATGATGTTAACCTGTCTCTACTAAAAATACAAAAATTAGCCGGGCGTGGTGGTGGGCACCTGTAATCCCAGCTCCTTGGGAGGCTGAGACAGGAGAATTGATTGAACCCGGGAGGTAAGGTAGAGGTTGCAATGAGCCGAGCTCACACCACTGCACTCTAGCCTCGGCGACAAGAGTGAGACTCCGTCTCAAAAAAAAAAAAAAAAATGAGGCCGGGCACGGTGGCTCACGCCTGGAATCCCAGAGCCAGACTCCATCTCAAAAAGAAAAAAAATTAAATAAATAAAATAAAACTTCCCACTATGGCTGGTTGCAGTGGCATGTGCCTGTAGTCCCAGCTACTCATGAAGCTGAGACAGGAGGATCACTTGTGCTCTGGTGTTTGAGGCTAGCCTGGGCAACATACTGAGACCCCCATTATAAAAATTAAGCAATTACATTAAAACATTTTAAAATTTAAATGTAATCTGAAGTATTTGATCAGGAAAAAAACTCAAAAAACAGTTAGATAAAATTTCCCACTATGCTTTGATTTGCTGTTTTCTTCCTACAAACCTACCTGGCTTTGCTGCATATTTTTGTTGTTGTTGTTTGTTTGTG
>NW_016811328.1:0-832 GCF_001698545.2 Rhinopithecus bieti
CACTGTGCTTTTTTGCTTTCCATTTGCTTGATAAATTTTCCTCCATCTCTTTATTTTGAGCCTATATGTGTTTTTGCATGTGAGATGGGCCTCCTGAATACAGCACACTGATAGGTTTTGACTCTTTATTCAATTTGTCAGTCTGTGACTTTTAACTGGGACATTTAGCCCATTTACATTTAAGGTTAATATTGTTACATGTGAATTTGATCCCATCATTATGATGTTGATGCTTATTTTGCCCATTAGTTGGTGCAGTTTCTTCATAGTGTCGATGGTCTTTACTTTTTGGTTTGTTTTTACATTGGCTGGTATGGGTTTTTCCTTTCCATATTTAGTGCTTCCTTCAAGAGCTCCTGTAAGGCAGGCCTGGTGTTAGCAAAATCCCTCAGCATTTGCTTGTCTGTAAAGGATTTTATTTCTCCTTCACTTATGAAGCTTAGTTTGGCTGGATATGAAATTCTGGGTTGAAAATTCTTTTCTTTAAGAGTGTTGAATATTGATCCCCACTCTCTTCTGGCTTGTAGGGTTTCTGCAGAGAGATCTGCTGTTAGTTGGATGAGCTTCCCTTTGTGGGTAACCCTATTTTGTCTCTGACTGCCCTTAAATTTTTTCCTTCATTTCAACCTTGGTGAATCTATCAATTATGTGTCTTGGGGTTGCTCTTCTCATGGAGTATCTTTGTGGTGTTCTCTGTTTTCCTGAATTTCAATGTTGGCCTGTTTTGTTAGATTGGGGAAGTTCTCCTGTGTAATATACTGAAGTGTGTTTTCCAGCTTGGTTTCATTCTCCCCGTCACTTTCAGGTACACCAATCAAATGTAGGTTTGGTT
>NW_016811329.1:0-830 GCF_001698545.2 Rhinopithecus bieti
TCTTTCTATTTTTGTCTGAAGATATTTCCTTTTCTGTTGTTTGCCTCAATGCACTTACAAATATCCCTTTGCAGAGTCCACGAAAATAGTGTTTGTAAACTGCTCCATGAAAAGAAAGGTGTAAGTCTGTGAGTTGCATTCACACATCACAAAGAAGTTTCTCGGAAAGCTTCCTTTTGTTTTTTTCCTTAGGATATTTCCTTTGTCACCTCAGGCTTCAATGCACTCCCAAATATCTTATTGCAGATTCCACAAAAAAGTGCTATCATACTGCTCAATGAAAGCAACAGTGTAACTCTGTGAGATGAATTCACACATCCAAAATTTGCTTCTCAGGAAGTTTCTTTCTAGATTTTGTCTGAGGATATTTACTTTTTAACCATAGGCCTCAATGCAATCCATAATGTCCCATCGCAGATTCCATGAAGAAAGTGTTAGCACACTTCTCCATGAAAAGAATGGTGTAACTCTGTGAGGTTAATTCACACATCACAGAGAAGTTTCTCAGAAAGTTTCTTTTTAGATTTTATCTGAGCATATTTCCTTTGTCACCACAGGATTAAATGTGATCCAAAATATTCCTTCTCAGATTACCAAAAAACAGGGCTACCAAACTGTTCCATGAAAAGAATCATGTAACTCTGAGAAGAATTCACAAATCACAAAGCAGTTTTCAGAAAGCTTCTTTCTACTTTTTTTCTGAAGTCATGTCCTTTTCACCATTTGCCTCAAAGTGCTTGTGAATATCCCTTTGCAGATTCCATGAAAATATTATTAGCAAACCACTCCGTGAAAATAAACGTGTAAATTCATGAGATGAATTCTCACAA
>NW_016811330.1:0-835 GCF_001698545.2 Rhinopithecus bieti
TAGGATCGTGCTGTGTTGCCCACATGGGAGTGCAGTGGCTATTCACAGATGTAATCATGGCACCTGATAGCTTTGAGCTCCTATAGCTGGGACTGTAGGCATGCACCACTACACATGCCTCAAAATTTCCCATTTTTAAGAAATCTGTTGTGTTTATTCGATCTTTTACTCTTTCTCATATAGTCTTCATTTGTGAAGTTATCTTTTACTTCTACTTCTTTCTTGAGTTATTTTATCTCATTGAAAAACTGAAAAGTTTTTCTTAATTTGATTTTTATTATTCACCATAGCATTAAAATTTTTTCTTTTAGCAGGCATAGTGGCTCACACCTGTAATCTTAGCACTCTAGGAGCTAAGTCAGGAGGATTGCTTGAGCCCAGGAGTTCAAGACAAGCCTGGGCAATGTAGCGAGACCCTGTCTCTACAAAAAATTTAAAAATTAGCCAGAGGTGGTGGTGTGTGCCTGTAGTCCCAGGTACTTAGGAGGCTGAAGTGGGAGAACTTTATGAGTCCAGGAGCTAGAGGTTACAATGAGCTATGATCATGACGCTGTACTCTATCCTGGGTGACAAATAGAGTCACCCAGGACTTTTTTTTTTTTGAGAGTCTCCGTCTATTGCCCAGGCTTGAGTGTAGTGGTACAATCTCGGCTCACTGCAACCTCTGCCTCCTGGGTTCAAGCGATTCTCCTGCCTCAGCCTACATGTGCTGTGTGCCACTACACCCTGCTAGTTTTTGTACTTTTAGTAGAAACAGGGTTTCACCATATTGGTCAGGCTGGTCTCAAACTCCTGACCTCGTGATCCGACCGCCTCGGCCTCCCAAAGTGCTGGG
>NW_016811331.1:0-1839 GCF_001698545.2 Rhinopithecus bieti
TTCTTTTCATGGAGCAGTTTGCCAAAACTGTTTTCATGGAATATGCAATAGGGCACGTGAGAGTGCATTGAGGCCTATATTGACAAAGGAAATGTCCTCAGATAAAAATTACAAAGAAACTTTCTGAGAAACTGCTTTGTGATGTGTGAGTTCATCTTCCTTAGTTACACCTTTCTTTTCGTGGAGTAGTTTGCTAAAACTGCTTTCCTGGAATTTGCAAAGGGATATTTTGGAGCACCTTGAGGCTTATGGTGAAAAAAGAAACATCCTCTGATAAAAACTAGAAAGAAGCTTTATGAGAAACTGCTATGTGATGGTTGAATTCATCTCACAGAGTTACAACTTTCTTTTAATTGAACAGTTTGGTAACACTCCTTTTGGGGAATCAGCAAAGGGATATTCAGGAGCTCATAGAGGCTGATGGTGAAAAAGGAAATATCTTCAAATAAAAACTGGAAAGAAGGCTTTCAAGAAACTGTTTTGTAATGTGTGCATTCATCTCATAAAGATAAACCATATTTTGATTGACCAGTTTGGCTTCACTGTTTTGGTGGTGTCTGAGAAGAGATATTTGGGAACGCTTTGAGGCTGATGGTGGAAGAGTAAATATGCTGCACAGATGAAAGGCAGAAAGGAGCCTTCTGAGAAATTTCTTTGTGATGGGTGAATTTATCTCCCAGAGGTAAACCATTCTTTTCATTGAGCAGTTTGTTAACCCTGTTTTTGTGGAATCCACAAAGGGATACATGAGACACAGAGAAGCCTATGATGAAAAGGAAATAACCTCAGATAAAACTAGAAAGAAGCTTTCTGAGAGACTGTTTAGTGATGGATGAATGCATCTCACAGTGTTAAATCTTTCTTTTCATTGAGCAATTTGGTAACACTGCTTTTGTGGAATCTGTAATGGGACATTTGGGAGCACATAGAGTCTTGAGTTGAAAGAAGAAAATTCTCCGGGTAAAAACTGGAGAGAATCTTTCAGATAAAGTCCCTTGTGATTTGTGCATTCATCTCATGCAGCTAAATGTTTCTGTTGAGTGAGCACTTTGGTATCACTGTTTTTGTGGTGTCTGAGAAGGGATACTTGGGAGTACATTGAAACCTATAGTTTAAAAGGAAATATCCGTATATAAAAACTAGAAAGAAGCTTTCTGAGAAACTCCTTTGTGATGTGTGAATTCAATTCACTGAGTTACACTGTTCTTTACATTAAGCAGTTTGCTAACACTGTTTTCTTGGAATCTACAATGGGATATTTCAGAGCGCATTGATGCTTATGGTGACAAAATAAATAATATCATATAAAAACTAGAAAGAAGCTTTCTGAGACCACTTCAAGATGTGTTCATTTATCCCACAGAGTTATACGAATCTTTTAATGGTGCAGTTTACCAGCAGTGCTTCTGGGGAATCTGAGAAGGGATTTTTTGCATCACATTGAGTCCTATGGTGACAAACGAAATATCCTAACATAAAAACTGGAAAGAATCTCTCTGAGAAACCACTTTGTGATGTGTTAGTTCACCTCACAGAATTATACTCCTTTCTTTTCTTGGAGCACTTTGCCATCACTGTTTTTGTGTAACCTGCAAAGGGATATTTGGGAGCACATGGAGGCCTATAGTGAAAAAGGAAATATCCTCAGATAAAAACTAGAAAGAAGCATTCTGAGAAACTGCTTTGTGATGTGTGAATTCAATTCACTGAGTTACACTGTTCTTAACATTAAGCAGTTTGCTAACACTGTTTTTGAGGAATCTGGGAAAGGATATTTTGGATTGCATTGAAGCCTTTGGTAACAAAGGAATTATCCTCAGATAAAACTAGAAAGAAGCT
>NW_016811332.1:0-833 GCF_001698545.2 Rhinopithecus bieti
TTTCTATCCTGGGATATTTTCTTCTTCGACATTGGCACCAATGAGCTCCCAAGTGTCCAATTACAGAATGGAGAAAGAAAGTGTTTCCAAACTGCTGAATGCAAAGAAAGGTTTAAATCAGTGAGAGCAATACTCACATCACAAAGCAGTTTTTTAGAAAGCACCTCTTTAGTTTTATCTTAAGATATCTCCTTCTTCACAATAGGCCTCAATTTGCTCCCAAGAATCCCTTCGTGGATTCTACAAACAGTGGCTCTAAACTGCTGAAAGAAAAGAAAGTTTTGACTCTGGGTGATGATTGCACACATCACAAAGCTGTTTCTCAGATAGCTTCCTTTTAGTTTTTATCCTGGGGTATTCGTTGTTTTGCAATTGGCCTCAATGAATTCCCAATCCATTCTCTGGTTCTACAAAAACGGTATTTCCAAACTGCTGAATCCAAAGAATGTTTTACATCTGTGAGATGAATGCACACATCACAAAGTGGTTTCTCAGGTAGCTTCCTTTTACTTTTTATCCTGGGATATTTGCTTTTTCACCATTGTCCTCAATGAACTCCTAAATGTCCATTTTCAGAGTGGACAAAAGCAGTGTTTCCAAACTGCTGAACCCAAAGAAATGTTTAGCTCTGTAAGTTGAATGCAAACATCACAAAGCAGTTTCTCAGAAAGCTTCTTTCTAGTTCTTATCTGAAGATATAATGTTTTTCACAATAGGACTCAATGCGCTCCCCAATATTGCTTCGTAGATTCTTCAAAATGGAATATTCCTTCCCAGATTCCATGAAAACAGTGCTTCCCAACTGCTGAATGAAAAGACAAGTTTAACTCTGT
>NW_016811333.1:0-1543 GCF_001698545.2 Rhinopithecus bieti
CGATAATTTAGAAGACAGTGTTGGCAATGAGGGATAGGGAAACTGCAACAGAGAAGAAGGGAGATGAAACAAGAAAGCATTATGGAGTTGGCCGTCGCTACTATGGAGAAAATGGTGCAGTAATTGCAAAGAGCAAATGAGAAGTCATGTGGAAAATATCTCAGCATATGTGTCTCCCTGGGAAAAAGAAAAGGAGATATTTATCTACTGACAGTTATTCTTTGGTCTAAGGGTCACTATCCCCAACACACACACACACACACACACACACACACACACACACACACACGCACAGAGACACTTCAGGATTCCACATGTGTGGATGCCAAGTTGGTGCCAGTGGATGTCTCACACACCTGTCAAGAAGAAGCTGTGGGTCAGACAGCCAGAGGCATGCACTGGGCAGTCCTGAGATGCTGACAGGGTGCTCCTGCATGAAGCTGGGTGAAGCCCACCTAGCACAGATCACTGCAGCTGTGGCTGGAGTAAGAGGTGCCATGGGGAGGTCTTTAGTGTTGCCCAAGAGGAGCCTCATGGAGTGGCCATGTTCACTCCAGACCAATTTCCACTCTGAGCGCTGAGTAGCTGTTTTACAAACATTTTGGTGGCACAGATAAATTGTACTACTATCTTCTTAAAGCAGTAATAATGTGTTTTAAAGGATTCACAAACATCCCTCAAGTTAGTCTTAAATGTTTGTCTTCCTCAAATTCCACATCATCTTGAACTCATTTCTCTCATCTCTAATGAAGAATGAGTCTCCACTAGGGTCAAATCTAGTGTTTATGGCCTACTGGATGCACACATGCCCCCTCAAGATTAGTGGTATCTCCCTGAGTTGCCAAATCTCGCTGTCTTCTCTCTGCCTAGGGCATCTTCTCCCTTCTATTTCACTGGAGTGATTCAGGCACCTTCTCCCTGAAGATGAACACTTTTTCCTTCCATGGCCATTTTTCTTCAGCTTGCTCTACTTCTCTGCATTAACATTTGTCATCCTTCCAGTCTCCCTTGCTCTTTTCTCTAAAGTATGACGTCCCCAAGATTCTGACTAGAATTCTCAAATTCAGTCAGTGATTGCATCATTCTCTCTCTCCCCAAGACAGAAGGCCCATTTCCCCATTCCCAACCTTTTAACCACTCCTTCTGCTATCTCCTCACTGACGCCCAATTGTAAGTGCTGAAACCAGCATCTCAAATGCAGTCCATTCTACTTAAATTTGTGACCTACCCTATAAAGCAGTGTCTCCTTCTGTGTTTCTTATTGTTCCAGTGTCCCAGGTCCTAAGCCCTGTTTCTCAGCACTCCCCATACACTTATTCTAGTTTCTCAAAAGAAACAGCATATGATTCACTTCCCATTAAATAAGTCAATGGCAAATGTATGCAACTTTAAATCCCCTGAAGGCCACTTCTGCCTTCACTTTACAATCAGTCCCCAAAATAGTGATCTCTTGGTCCTAGAAATATTAAAAGATAAAAATTAAAAAAAAGGAAAAGTTAACCTCTGGGAGGGGTGCATTGCCTCAGGGCCAGTCAAGGGTTTA
>NW_016811334.1:0-1025 GCF_001698545.2 Rhinopithecus bieti
TGACAATATATCCACATATGCACCAATAAGAAAACAAGGTAGAACCTGAAAATGTCTTTGCCATTTTTGCATAAAACATATCGACAGCTACACAGAGAAGGGAACAAGGACAAAGGAATCAAAGTCTTCTGTCATTCATGTAATTAGCAGACTTCAAGAAAATACACACTTCCCCCTTTGTGGACTTGATACACAGTAGGCTCCACTGGGTTGTGATGTAATACTTTTCTTTTCTATGTGGACACGCTGTGGAATGCGAGGCAAGTATACTTGAATTATCCATTCAGCTTCTGCTTTTCCTCAGCCCAGTGATCCAGACAAGACTTTTGTTTGGCCTCTCATTTTTCCCAGGCCAGACACTGAACTGAGCTGAGTACTGCTTCCTTCAAGAGAGTCCACAAATACCTCCAAATATTTCATACTTTCCAGTTCATAAAATATCCTGACCCAGTTGTATCGTTGGAAACTCTCAAAAATCCCCTCTTTGTTCAGGAGAGCTTTCTTCTTTTGCTTATTAACCATTTCTTCCTACTTGAACTTTGCATCATCCAGACTCCTTAATTATTGTGGCCATGAGACATTACTTCAGCCTGTGATTGGTCACAGGCCAACGTCTCAGGCCAAGCTGACACTTCAACTCCTTCTTAGTTCACGGTCAAGTGGCAAGGCCGAGCTCAGTAGCTTCTGTAAGTCATCATTTCATGTCCCGATGAATCCAAGTACAAGGTTCAGGGTCCAGCTGAATAATGCTTACTCCAAGACACCATTCCTTGACTTCTCTGCCTTTAGAAGCAGTAAATCCCAGCCTCATAGTAGGTCAAGCACTGTGAAGAGTTTTTTACTTTCACTTTTAAAAGTTTTGCTTCAAACTGTTTGCATCCATTTCTGTAATTTTCTTGGTTGTTCCTCACAATTAGAGATTGCTACATTGTGGTGCACTAATGAGACTGCAAGGATTGAAGTTTGGGAATTGAGCTCTGGGATGCATCATTCTTCCGAGAACAACTGACAAACTGGCCTCACAC
>NW_016811335.1:0-1543 GCF_001698545.2 Rhinopithecus bieti
CAGTCTTTGAGTTAGGAAAGGGGAAAATGAGGATATCCTGAATATAGGGAACGGGGTGAGCAAAATCAAACAAATGGGAAAGTGTTGGGCATTTCCAATTTAGGAGTAGTGAGACATGTGGCTGGAAAGCAAGGCAGGAGCCACATTACGGAAATAACGGATCATGCTAAGAAGTTAGGTAGCTAAAAAGGAGCCACTGAAAGACAGAGAAATGACAACATTAGTGTTATGTTTTAGGATAATCACTCTGACTGCAGTCTCTAAGAGAAGCTGGAGGAGGCTAGAGGTAGGGAGACCAGTTAGGGAGCTACTCTAACAGTCAGATGAAGTGTGCCAAAGTCTGAACCCGGTGAGGAGCAGTCACAGTGGAAACAAGGACATGAATCCATAGTCAACAAGGGTTATTGACTGACTGCCTGTGGGGACCAGAGGAAAAAAAACTGGGTATGTCAGTTTGGGAGACAACATGATGACTAGGTGATAGTAACCTTATGAAACAAGCTGGGAGAAGGAATTGGAAACATTTTGAGGGGGAAAATTAAGAAATCAACTCTGAAACACTGAAGTTAGAATCAAATGCCCTAGGTTTTGTTTCTAACTACACTTCCTGTATTACATGGTCATTAATCTCTCTGGGCCTCAATTTCCTCAACTATGAAAAGTGTGTGCAAGTGGCTGGGGTGAGGGGAGGAGGAGGGCATGATTAGTTGTCTTAAGACCCTTTTGGCAGTTAAGATTCTATGAGCTGCCATGTTTGTAGTTCTGGGGCTCATCTTTGACAATCTAGCAGGCAGCTTGCAATGGGGATTTGGAAATCAGGAGCTAAGCAAAGATCCAGCAAATGAGCAGCAAAATTCCACTCTGGGCTTGTTAAATCACAAGGGTGGTACAATATACAAAATGGGCATGCAGTTTTCCACAAAGTATTAATTATTTTCTCTGTTTTTTCTTATGTATTTCTTATTTCTTTCCACCTTTTTCTCCCATGTTTTCCCACTTTTTTCTTACTTAGGCTTGAATAGTTTTTCAGTTTTTCCCCTGATTAGCATTTCTTTCCCCATTTTCACTCTCCTCTAAATCACCTGTTCCCCTTCCATACACTTTTACTCTCAACACCCTGTACCCCAAGAAAAGCAGACTAGCTGAATCTTAATCCCTCATTTTATTAAATGTAATTGGAGTGCAAATTAAAAATGAGTCTGTAATTCTAATTTATATTATAGGTGGAAATCAGAATAATAACTGCTCTGCATAGTAGTAAAACAAATTTCTGGCACTATTAAGCTCATCTGATTCACATTCACCCAGCTCCTGGGCAGTGCTAGTTAGGGACCATGATCTCAAATTCATCTCTCAAACCTCTCAGCAGTTTGCGAAAATTACATTTTTTTCTCCTTTCTGCATAACGTTTTGGGATAAAGTGGCACTTCAAATGCACTGTTTGTATGACAAGCTTAAGAATGAAATAGGGTCCACATTAAATTTGTCTCTCTGGATCTGGGTTAATTTCTCTTTCTTTCTCTTTCTCTCTCTCTCTCTCTTT
>NW_016811336.1:0-2950 GCF_001698545.2 Rhinopithecus bieti
ATTTATATATTTATATATATTTGTGTATGTGTGTGTGTGTGTGTGTACTTTGCTGGGATCCACAACTTTCACAGATACTCAAAGAGATGTGTAACCCAAAAGAGGTTAAGAACAACTTTTAGAATATTAGATTGTTGTGGCACAGGCACTCTGCCACTCAAACAGATGGGAGAGACAACCATAGGCAACCAAGAAATCATGACTGTGCATCAAATGTGGGTGCTTAAGGCATGGTACCCAGCTGGGCAGGTGGAGAACGCCATCCATCCAAAGCTGCCAAGGGCTATTAGCCAGTACTGATTAAACTCTGGACTGCATTGACTTTTGGAAATTGCACTAAAATCCAGATCTTCCCTAGTCATGGCACAGAAGCACAGGAGTTGGCTGTGTTTACCTTCATAAATGCCCTGACTGTGCCTTTGTTAGAAGCTTGGTTGGCAGTGGCAGCAATACTACTTGTCCTTGTCTACTTTTTCTACTTCCAGATAAATATTAATTTGATTAATAATCACATTTCAGTTTGTCACAGGCCCCACGAAGTAGATTAGAATTCTAGAGGGAAAAAATATGGTACATCTAAACCATCTTTCCATAATATACCCAGTAAATAGAAAATCTCTTCAAAAGATTAAATAACACCTCTCCTTCACTCCCTTATTGTTACCCAGGTGCCTGAATATATGGGTTGCAATACAACACAATCAATGTTTAGCATGAATGATAGAACCAGCTGACTTGACCTTCAGTGTAAGGGATAGGCAAGCCTTTGATTATACTTACGAAATGCCCATGCTAAAAGGTTCATGTTTTGAGGATGTTTCTCCTGCCTCTTCTCTCCTATTCCCTTCCTTAAAATTCTCTGTGGAACTGATTTGGCTAATAAAAGATAGGTTAACTTACTTTAAAAAGGGATTGAAAAATCCATGCACTTCCAATTGTCATGTGCATTCATGGACCTGTCAGCTAATTCTTATTTTGGCAATTTTGAGATCACTTGTCACAAATTATTTCCCTCTCACAGGGCTATCTGAAGAGAAAGCAAAATAACATGCAATTCAGGTAGCTGGATTCAGGTGGGGGTGATTTCACTTTTAATATGTATTTGGGTAACTGGATTCGGGTGGGGGGAGTCTACATTTAATATGCAATCAGGTAGCTGGATCCGGTGGGGGGGATTCCACATTTAATATGCAATCAGGTAGCTGGAATTGGGTCGGGGGATTCCACATTTCCTCTTCCTTCAAAGTGATTCTTTATATGTAATATCTGCTTCTTCTCAAAGTTACAAAAATCCTACTACATCAAATGATTTATGAAAAATAAAGGTAATTATATCAGAAGCAATTGTGACTAGTCTTTCAACCTAGCTATGCATATATGGGGAAGTGTATTTGTTAACCTGAAAGGCAATAAAACCTGTTTATGGGTAAATCAGTTCCTACCATTGGGTTTTTTTGGGGATATCTAGTAATCTAGGTCAGTAATTCTAAAACTTGAGTGTGTATTAGGATCACCTAAAAGGCTTGTTAGATCATGGATTGCTGGGCTACACCTAAACAGTTTCTACTACAGTAGATCTGGGGTGGGGGAAGAGAATATGGATTTCTCACACGTTGCCAGGTGATGCTGATGCTGCTGGTCTAGGGATCCCACTTTGATAACCACTGACCAAAGTCTTTAAGGTCACAAGGTGTTTGTAATTAGTTCAGAAACCAGGACATAACATGTTTAAAAATCCTTAGCAATACAAGGCAATATGAGGCCCCAAACAAGCAACCATGTGTGCTCTACAAGCGCAGTGATGAGAGAACTCTGGGTAGGCAAGATTTCCACTCTCAAATCTGGATAGGGTTAAGATCATCAGAGAGCAGGGCATTTTAGAATGGGGAAGTGAACCAAATTAGTTGGAGCTAAGACTGGAGAGGTAGGTAGGGATGTGTCTGTGGAGGACTTTTAATCACCTAAGGCGTACAGATTTTATACAAGAGGTAGTATTTCTTCCACCAACACACTATCTCCTCCTGTGGCACGTGGGCACAAAGATCTAGCTCCACATTACTGCAAACAGTTTAACCTTCCCCAAACACCGTTCAGCTGGGGTGAGGTGGGAACGTTAGCAGATCTCTGGCGTTTGGTGAAGATACTAAGTTAGACTGAGAGGTGGATTACTTGCATCGCTGAGTCCAAAAGTTACCGGGTTTGCAGGGATGGGAAAGCAGGAAACTTTTGAAGGTCTCCCAAAATATAAGAAAAGATTGTTTGGGTGTGGATTTAGGTTGAGGACAGGAACAGGAAATATCCTGGGATGTCTGAGGCAAGCCAATAGAGGGTCTCAAGCGGACGAGACCATGTAACACAGTGCAATGCTTTTCCATCTTTACGGTGCACCTCTTAGGAGTCACCTGGTGACTTTGCTGAAGTGCAGGTACTGATTCAGCAGGCCTGAGATTGTGCATTTCTAAGATTGTGAGTTCCCAGAGGGTGCTGATGCTGCAGACCGCACTTTGAAGCAAGGTACCATGGGACATCCAGAACGCCCACGGCGAGAGAGGCCTGCTGGCCACATCCCCTGAGGAAGGCAGGATACATGCAATCTTTTAAGCTAAGGTCCCCGTCCTGTCTCTCGGGAGAGGTGAGCAGTGAGGATATGGGGACAATGAGAAGGACGGCTCAAGCAGGGCTGGGGAGGGGGCAGGCGAAGGAGAGTGCGGTCGGACTGGGCCCGCGGTTCTGGGGCCGCGGCGCGATTGCAGGAGTTTCGGCCCTCAGCGGCTCCCATCGCGGCTCCCGGGAGGGAAGCGAGACGGCGACGGCGGCAGTCGTCCCTCCCCACGCGGGCGCGCGGGCATGCGGACACCTACTCGGCCGGTCCAGGCTCTCAGGCTCCCGGAAGCGGAAGGGAAGAGCGGCTCGGCCTGGGCGGCGGCGCCGGAGGAGGCGGAGGTGGCGC
>NW_016811337.1:0-4093 GCF_001698545.2 Rhinopithecus bieti
CTCCTAATTTGAAGTCATGAATTAGTTAATAATCACAAGACGTATTCAAATAGGTTTTATATTTTAATAAAATTTAGTAAAATCTGTCATAGGAAGAATTAGTCCCTGATTTCTAGCATCCGATAAACCAATCTATAAATTTTAAAAATTTAGAGACTGTTAAAATATTATGTAAAATCAAATGAACAAATGGTAAAATTTAAACAAGTTCCAAAGGAAAATTCCAAAGTTATTGCTAATATGGAAAACAGTACTTTTTGAAGTATTTTAAAGACTATCAAATAGGAGTTAAAGTTGGAGTAAAAAAAATTCAATAAACCACAAAATCACTGTGCTATCACATCTTCATTTGGCAACTCCAGACCAACAATCATACTCATCTATATCAGAGCCATAAATACCTTATCACAATCTATTCTTACAAGATTTGGTACACATTGCTCATAATTCTGGCAATTCTTCCTTCTGCAAACCCACACATGGGGTTTCTTGATAGGAATTATTATTATTAATATTATTACTTTTTAGATGACGTCTCACTCCGTCTCCCAGGCTGGAGTGTAATGGCAACTTCTCGGCTCACTGCAACCTCTGCCTCCTGGGTTTAAGCTATTCTCGTGTCTCAGCCTCCTGAGCAGTTGGGATTACAGGCGTGCACCACCACGCTCGGCTAATTTTTTTTATTTTTTTATTTTTTATTTTTTTGTATTTTTGTAGCGACAATGTTTCAGCATGTTAGCCAGACTGGTCTCGAACTCCTGACTTCAAGTGATCCACCCCACTCAGCATCTCAGAGTGCTAGGATTACAGGGGTGAGCCAACGCGCCCAGCCCATAAGAATTCTTTAAGGAGGAGCTGTCTACATTTTAGGAAATGTCCACGTGAAAATCTATATGATAGAAACATTTTAGGAGTAAATTAACTTTAGAAAGGAAGAAAACTGCTTAGTGATCGCAACTTTATATCTAATACTGATTCGTCATTACAGTCAAGCAAGGGCAATCTGCAGTCCTCCGTCACCTATCTTGTTCCAGGGTAATTCCTAAATTTCCTTCTCTGGGTGTTTCACCAATAAGCTTTCCAAAGATGAGATAGTCTAGATCACACATGTCAGTGTCATTTTGGACAAGAATCATTAATTTCCTTCTGAAAAGGAATATAATTGACTTTAGATTCCATATCAATGTTACCAGAAGGAAGAGGCTAGGGAAGACAATTTTGGAGTATTAGATTCTGATTCACCCCTGGGCAATCAAGTTCTCTCAGTTTTATAGACTGAGACCAGCTGGTTGTTCTTGTTTGTTTTATAAATCTCTGATAGCTTTCCTGACCAGAACATTCTACAGCATCCTCACACTCACATTTGATCATATTGTATTTGCTTCCCATTCAACTGCCTTTCAATATTTTTACTTTGATTTGAAGTCACTGAGTAATATTGAAGTCTGCTCTGAAAAAGAATCCTATAAAATGCACTGTAAAGATGATAATGTTTCTCATTCAAAAACACATAGTTATTTAATGTCCCCTAACTAGGACACCTTAGATTACTTCCCCATTGCTGTAAGTACAAAGAAAAGCTTTAATTCTCGTGAGTAAGTAGGTTTTTAAATTGTTTATTTATTTGTTATTTTGTGGACAGAAGTATTTTGATAGCCAAAGTTTCTCTTTCCACACTAACTATCAGAAATCCTGGAGCCAAATTGATGACTCACATAAAATACTGCATAGGCCATGATGGCAAGCACAGGTCTTGCTTTACTCTCCATTCATCTGCATTCTATTTTTTTTTTTTTCATTTTTATTGCTTGTAGTTAAAGATATGCCACTTTATTTATGAGTTTCTGTAACCCATCATTCTAGGAAAAGGAAATCATAAGCAAGTAAAAAATANCATCAAAAAGTGGGCAAAGGATATGAACAGACATTTCTCAAAAGAAGACAGTCTTTATGCTTCTAATAGCCATCCTAAGAGGATGTCAGTGTCCTTGCCAGGATATTAAATTTTGTATCATAAGACAATGTTTCCATATTGATAAACTCTCTTTTAACCGACCTTGTTATCTACATATCTTCTCTTGATTCGGTACCCTCATCATGTAGTCCTGTATTTATTTTATTGGGTTATGTGAATACTTACTTACTGGGTATTTGGGTTTAGATATAGTTTTATGTTTTTTCCTTTGGATGTCTAGCACTACGCTGGCTAAGTTACGTTTGACGTCCTTATTTATTTGTCTAGATACCTAGGGTAGTTCCTGTCTTGTAATGAAGAGCCCTTTGCATTATCTTCCAACACAGAGAGAGTGCTAGCCTTTAATAGCCAGATGTAGGCTATGACTGCAGAGAAATTTGATTCTCAGGGAAATCCAGAAATTCAAAATTTTCAACCAGATCTTCCCATCACTTATCCTACACACGTCTCAACCTGATGTTAGTGTGGTGTATCTTCCAGGACTGATAATTCAATCTTCTCTAGGTTCCTGCTTACTCCTATATTGAGTCCTAGACCTAGTCTTTGGATTTTCTGCCCACTGATTTTAGGAGATAAGAGTCCATTTATAGTTTTTAAGGGGACCTTCTGGCCTCACACTTCTCTTGTCTTTCTCTAAAGCGTTTAACACCCAAGCAACAGCTATCCAATTCTGTTTCCCTTACAATTATGTTTTCTGATTTCTCCATGACATCTTGAATTCTTAATATGTTGCATCAGGCGTTTCATTTTCTACTTCCGGTACGTAACCTTAGTTGAGTAAAATTTTTAACAATTGTACTGCTACCACATGCCAAGGACTATGGATAGTCCATCTACTAACACTGATGGGGTTCTCATTGCCTGCTAACGATGATCTAGCTCCAAAATCTTTGTTTTGAGTCTGCTCTTTTGGACCTCTCCTGGCAATGACTCTAGTAGGTTGGGTAAATGTCTTTGAAAGCAAGACTCTAAGAAAGAGATTCATGCAAGAAGTTAATGGATGTTCTTAGGATGAACAACTGTAGAACGGGAAAGAGGGAAAAGTTGAAATGTACTGAAGTAAGAGTAAAAGTTTTAGTTAATTCTTCAGGGAGCTCTAGAGCTGAGTTAGGCTTACAAAATTGCTCTAAGTAAGTCAGGGGATCAGGACATTTATACATCACATTGAGCTATCACTGGATTCAGCCTGCCCCGGAAACAGTGAACAAAAGTTTGGGCAAGGAAGCTCTCTTGAGTCCAAGCCAACTGCAAAGAGATAACTCAGCCGAGAACTTTCAACCATCAGTACTCCCAGCACCTAGGACAATGAGTTTTTCCTTCCTGAAGGAGAAAATCTGGATAGCACACCACACTTCTTCAAAAAGTTATAAATGGCTGGGTTAGATTTGTTGTTGTTTGTTTGTTTCACTTACTGCACTGAACCACAAAAAGTTTAATGCTCTCCTTGATCAAATACATGCATGACATGTGCTATGATTTGAATGTTTTTCTTCCAAAATTCAGATGTTGCTAATGTGATAGTATTAAGAGGTGGAGACTTGAAGAGGTGATCAAGCTGTAAGGTGTCTTCCTTGTTAATGGGATGAAAGTCCTTATAACAGATGTTTCATACCACATTCAGCTAGCTTGCTAGCCTGCTCTTCCATTTTTCTGCCATGTGAGGACTACAGGTGCTTTGATCTTGGACCTCCCAGCCTCCAGAACTGTGAGAAAGTAAATTTTCCCTTTAAAAAATTACTTATATTTTGTCATAGCAGCACAGAATAAGACAGCACAAGAGTGTTATACTACAGAAGGATGTATGAACACGATACCAATTTTGTGTTTTGAACTGTTGAAAAGAAATGGAATTTGTTATTTCCTCCAAGCGTTAGCCATTTGAGGTTGCCATTATAAGACATCTGCACACTAAGGTTTACCATTTTTTTCTTTTTTTTTTGGTTGACGTTAAAAAACATTTTAACACTTTGCACATTTCTCTGAAAGGGCTTCCATGACTAGTCAAATGTTTGTTCTATTTGTTTAATATTAGCAAAAATGTATCTTTGGAAATTGGATTTGACAAAACAATTTAAATGAGTATGCTACACTGAAAGCAGCTTTCAAAAATAAAAGTGA
>NW_016811337.1:6647-14041 GCF_001698545.2 Rhinopithecus bieti
TTTTTTCATTTTTATTGCTTGTAGTTAAAGATATGCCACTTTATTTATGAGTTTCTGTAACCCATCATTCTAGGAAAAGGAAATCATAAGCAAGTAAAAAATATTCCTTTGTTCTTATGTATGGTTTTCCTGCTCATTGAGCTGAGTATTTATAAAAAAATTTTAAAAAGACAAATTATGTCTTAGGATTTAAAGTAAAATCCATAACAAATGCAAATTTTATATGTATTATATAAAAAATACATTTACAATAAATGTGTTGAGAAGATAATATTCACGATAAATAAAATATTTTGTTGCAAATGTTTCAATGAATAAATATTTACTCACTACACATTTAGTTTATTTAATATATTCCAGGATAAAGAAAAATGACCAATTTTTCTAATTTATTTTAGGAAGATCATTTATTTTTAACATCCATGATTGACAATATAGCACTCTAAGTAATATTATAATATCAAAATAAATAAATGTGAGAGTAATAAACTATTAGCTTTCATATTTGAAGGAAAAGTTAGACAAAAGGAAAGAACACAGATAACTAAAACAATAAAATCACTAAGATATATTTAATAGCTAGAACCTTAACAATTTGTGCTATAGGCAGATAATATGTTTCCTTTTCCGTTTATTTCTTTAACAGTGAAATTGTGTAAAAATTATGTAAACATACAATAATCTTAAATAAAACTTTGATAAATTTTCCCAATTAGAAATTACTCAGTCTATACTTTCTGCAAATGATATAGTAAATTCAAATAATAGTGATAGAAGTGAAAATAAATAAGTAAATAATCATTTGAAAGGAAAAGAAAAAGTAGAACACGGCACCAAAACAACATTCAATAAAATAGAAAATAAAATCTAAAAAGAAAATACATGTAAAGTCTATAGGATTATCATTATTATTATTTTGCTCATTTTTGAATCACATTATACCATATATATTTTATCAACAAAAGGTTAAATATTACTTAGGAATTTAAAGAAAAAATCCAATAAACAATTTTAATTAAAACAGGAAAACATGGATAATAATTTAATATAATACTTTACATTTGAAAAAGTGTGTTTTGATAAAATAAGCAATACAAAAGAAATAAATTTAACTTAATAAAATCTAATCAAGGGACAAAAAGTAAAAACATGAATGATGCAGGACCTAGAGCAATATAGTCTCATTTAAAATTAATGACACTTGTTTTCTAAACTTGATTAAAATTTTCAGAGAAAATAGAATATGCAAAGTGTATGCATACAATAAATATGATATTGTTAAATTAATTATTTTAAAGAACTACATCTAAAGATGGCATCACAAAAATTCTCTCAGCCTCTCAAGATGCTGGTCATTTTCATGTCCAGTAATCTAGTTCAATATAAACAAAAGACTAAAACTTTTTTCTATTAAATTTATGATTATCTATTTCAAATAGCATAATTTTGAAATAAGCATTCATTCAAATAACATTATAAAAATAATATCAGAAAATAATAATATTAGAAAAATAGCAAATAATATTAGAAAAAAAGCACTAGAACCCTAATCCAGTAGTAAAATAAAATAATAGACAACCATAGACAATTAAGAGTCATTTCAGGGTAATAAAAAAGTTAGAAAGTCAATTAGTACAATCAATTATAACGTTCAATGAAAATATTTAATGTTTAATAAAATGGTTAAAATTTATTCTAATAAGGATTGAAAATAAATTGGTAAAATTCAACTTCTATTCTCCTAAAATATTGTATAAAATGAGGTACTCTTTATTATGATTAATAGTATCTAATTGAATAACACTAAAAATATGCTATTAGAATTTGAAATTTTATTACATAATTAATATCACTTAGAATGTCTTTAAATATATTTAAAGATGAATATATATTTGTTTCTCAAAATGTGAAGGTTGTGTAAACCTAGTAAAATATTCACGTGAACATTTACATTTTAATTAAATTATTTTTATTATAATATACTTTATCATGTAGCAAATTTAAAAGTACTTGTAAACTACATATTCTTCTGACTCTAACAAACATAAATCCAAGTTAATTAAATACAAAATACCACATTTAAAACGCCATCGATTTCATGTGATAGATGATGCTGTTTTGATGAAACAGAATAGCTTCTTTCGACATCACTATGACAGTAGCCACTACTGACAATAGTTCTATGAAGGTTAGCATTTCTATACTAATACATACCGTGATCATTTGAATAATTCATTATTATCTACACCTTTTCCCAGGCTAAAATTAATCACCATTTATGTAGTATATCTACCTTCTTTCCTCATTCGTCTCTATTAATTGAAGTAGTACACTACTGTGTCGCACAATGTTGTTGGCAAACACATATATGTTCTTAAAAATAACTTAAGTAAGCCCAGATTATTCAAAAACAATATTTTATTTTGGAATTCTTACTAATGGTAATATTTTGGCATGAATGCAGTTTTTTACAATAACTTAGATAAACTCCACGGTCTAGTAGGACTATTGTTGTTATTTTAAAATTAAGATGTGTTAATCTAACCAAAGCATTCATACATTGGAACAACATATTAAAAGTTAATCAATTTCTTGATAATGCTTTCCTGTGTCACTTTAGTCAATACCATAGATAGTATTGGCAGTCGATCTACAAGCAAAAAGTAAATCAAGTGAAAGCTATTATACCTGAGAAGACTGGGGAGACAAAACTACATCATGATGCTTAAGTTATTTTCCTTAGTGCTTATTTTCTTTACATGCCTTCTGTGTGGTAAAACACAAGCTCTCAGCCATTTAATGGCACATTTTCCATGGCAAATTAAACCTATTTGTTTCAATTCATTTCAAGTCACATCATACAATGCAGCAAAAGAATGCAGCATTTCATTGACTAATCCACCCCTTAAAATCGCTTGGAACAAGTTAGAGCAAGAAATTGTGTGGGGATTTACTCTCATTGCCTTGGGAGGAATCAAATCCTTATTATAAATTGGAGCTAATAGTGGTCACTGTGTAGTGTAGTTCAAAATCATTAGGACTGTGTTACATGACTCTAGAGTATAGTATATTTTAAACATTGAGTCTGCAGTCTTAATATTTTATGAATATTTTATTTTATAAGTTGTAAGTTATGAGTTTTCATAACCCATGAAAAGACCTCAGAGTTACATAATATTGAATGGTTGTTCATGAAAAAAATGCATATTTGTGAATTCATCAGCAAAGGAAGTAAAAGGAAAATAATGGAAAAAAACCAATTCTGACAATTGGGAAATGTGAGTAACGGTCCTATGACTCCTATTTTTTAACTAGGTTTTCCTTAGGTAAGTCACTTTATTTCTTTGGGTCTCAGTTTTCTCATCTGTCCATCAGGGAGCTTGAATTAGGATACCTCTAAAACTCTTGAGTTCTGAAATCCTGTGTTCTACTATGATGTTAATTTCATCACATATGTATAGAAAATTTCATTGCCCACTTAATTCTGGACTACTAACAATTATCTATCCTAAAAGTACATCTCTAAAATGTTCTATCTAGCAAGTCTTCCCTAATCATCTAGAGCCAACATTAAGAATCTTTTCTTTAAAATTCTATAGCTGATATATATCAATTTTAAAGTATTTATTCTGACATGTGGTCCATATTGGTGTATTTGTCTTTGTTCCATACTAGAAGTCAAGGGCTATTTATTACTCATTCAGGTGACTCCCCTTCTGCAGTGCCCCTACCTCAAAGACCTAATAGTGCTACATGTACATGAAGGATAAAAGTGAGACTCAGTAAAAGTGCATTGTCTAAAAGTAGGGAAGTAGGTTTTCTGCCCTATACTTGAATCTTATTGCACCTATGAGAGTCACTAGGTCTTCCCCTTCACTTGCTACAATATTTGCCCTTTGAAGTCCTTTGGACAGTCCTTGGAAATTGCAACCTGAGTAAATCAACATCTAAATTTAAATTTGCTAGTGATATCCTCCCAATTTCAAATTTACTATCTACCATAGCAACTCATAATGCCTCATCACTTTCACGGGCCGTATTTCCCTGTTTCTGTCACTGGCCTATATCAGAAACGCTGAGAGTGACAAACCTCTTTTAGTTTTTTTCCCCTCTTGGAAAACATTTTTTCAATCAGTTGATCTCAATAAATGCCAAAATTTTGTGTCTGGGGAATTGCCTGTTTCCTTCATATCACTATATTGTACTTAACCTCAGAGTACTGATTACACTTCACTTTAATTGCATGTAGATTTTAATCTACACAGTAGCCTATGAATTTCTAAGGGAAGAATTTTTTGTTTTCTCTCTGTTTACTAGGTAGTTAACATAAAGCCTGATAGAGCACCCCACAGAGCACACAGCATGTGAATAAACAACTTCATACCAGGGTCTGGCTGGAGTACATATGAACTGTAACTCAAGGTTGTGCCTTAGAAAAGCTCACAACCTACTTACGACAATCTGAGCTATATAAAATGTGGCAACAGAAAATCACAAGTAACTCCTGGATCTTTTATCTTTCAGGAAATTAAATTCTTCCTGCTAGAACAAATTAAATGATCAGCAAAAGTGATAGAAACCTGTAAGAACAAGTATTAGGATGTAAAAGGATTTAATTAATGGCGTCTATAATACTGTTTCTATCCATCTCACACTATTACAGAGTGTTTAAAATGTTAAATTGAATGTGTAGAAAAAATAAATAAAATAAATTAGTATGATTCAAAGTGACAGCACAGGAACCCCTAGATACAGGCATGAAAAGAAACAAATCAAAACTAATGGTATTCCTCTGAGTGAATATTGATACCAACATAAATTATAATTCCTATTAAATTCATGAAGTGTTAATTAAAATGCTGCTCTACACAGCATTACATATTGTATGTGTGTAAATGTTAGTGCTAGCACATTTTACTGCTTCTCATTTATCACCCTCAGAATCAAATGTGTATTTTATATGCTGTACAACCTATGAAATGCAACAGGCAGATTGGATTTCCCTAGATGATTTCCTTGTCTTCATTAAGAGCTTTATGCATTTTCCATATGTATGTGAGAAAAAATACAGAATGGAATAACATATTATTCTCTACATATGTATATGCATATATGTGTGTGTGTATATACATTTCTTGACTATAACTATACTAATTTATGTTTCAAAAAATTCTATTCTATTTTATATCAAAATATTAAATGGAACTAACAAGTCTTAAATTTGAGATCCTTTATAACAATGTACTTGTTCCACCATTGTTCCATCATTATTTCATTCCATCATTATTCCATCAAATATGTATGTATTCTACCATTATTTCAAATATTTCCCTATTCTATAGAATATTTAGTTTTCTAAATTATTGTCCTTAACAAAGACATAAATAGCCGATTTCTAAGTTTTGAAAAGTAATTGTATATTTACAAGGAATACTACACCAGAAAAGTTTGCAACATCAATATTACCAGACAACTCTTTATTAGTTTGGAGTGCATTTCTCTTAATGTGAACTTCTCAGTCTTTTGCTACAGATATTATCTAGTATTAATGGCATTACACAGTGGTCACATGAGACTGATAATAAACTGAGAGGGAAAATTGTGTTCCTCAGAAGTAGAGTGTCTTAAACATTTTGGTTTCCACAGCTGTTTTACACTTTTAAAATTATTGAGGAGACCCAAAACCCTTTTGTTCCTTTGAGTTTTATCTAGTAATATTTACTAAATTAAATACTATACCCAATACTTTTAAAATATTTATTTTAATTCACTTACCAACATTAATAAATCTATTACAGTTAAACAAAATGACTTATATTTTATACAAACAAAATATTTTCCCATGCAATTATTATTGAGAAATATATCTTGGAAAATTTGTCTTTTTAGAAAACTATTAGATTTTCATATATTCTACTGCAATATATCTATAATATATGTTTTGGCTAAAATATGAAAAGAAAATCTGGCCTCATGTTTATTCTTTCAGAAAGAGGAAGTGAATTTAAAAGCCTTTTCTGATAATTATTTCTTTTTGAAACTCCACTAAACAGACAAGTGGTAGTTTCCTTAATATAAATTGCAATGTAGAATCTTAAACCACATAAATGAATTTACTGTATTCTGCTACATTCATCCAATATTCTATCTTGCCAATTGAATGCAGTTTTTACCCACACATGATTTCAAAATCTTAGGCAATATATTTTGAAAAACACTGTTTTTAAAAAATATTGGCTCACTGAATTATACACATCTACCAATATTTACTTACAAATATATGTATGCATTTATTGAGGGTGTTTTAAAATTTGTTTTTGAGACAGGGCCTCACTTTTTTGCCCAGGCTTGAGTGCAGTGGCATGATCACAGCTCGTTGCATCCTTGACCTCCCAGGATCAAGCAATCCTCCCACCTCAGCCTTTCAAGTAGCTAGGACCACAGTTGTGTGTCACTATGCTCAGCTAGTTGTTTTTTGAATTTTATTTCCCCTCCCACACCCCACCAATATTGGAGTGCAGTGGCATGATCTTGGCTCACTGCAACCTCTGCCTCACAGGTTCAGGTGATTCTCGTGCCACAGCCTACCAAGTAGTTGAGATTATAAGTATGTGCCAACACAGCCTGCTAAGTTTTAAATTTTTAGTATAGACGGGTTTCACCATGTTGGCCAGGCTGGTCTTGAACTTCCAGCCTGAGGTAATCTGCCCACTTTAGCCTCCCAAAGTGCTGAGATTACAGGCGTGAGCCACTGTACCGAGATGGAGTGTTTCTATGCTGCCTAGGATAGTCTTAAACTCCTATGCGATCCTCCTACCTCGGCCTCCCAAATTACTGGGATTACAGGCGTGAGCCACCACAATATTTAAACATTTTAATATACAATATATTTTTTAAATCGCATATGTTAATATTACCATAGCTCATGAGAAAAATATTTAACATTGGGAAGATGTTAAGCTTACATGGAAGGGTGCTCTTTTTCCAAAATCCTAGCTTGCACTTGAACATTTCAGTTTTATCATTGACAAAAGTACTATTTTTTGGGAAGTATCTACTAAATACCAACATCTAAAAAACCATAGTTTATCAATGTTCTTCGAAGTAAAAAGAACTCCTCATGAAAATAGTAGCAGTTAAATGCTAAATTTCACAGTCATGTAAATACTTTTTGCTTGAGAGAATAATTTGCAGTGGCATATGCAGCAGAAGTACTTCATCTGTACTTCCCATTTTTCACACCTTTTTAATGTCTTTTTTATATCTAGTTTTTATTTATGTAATATTTTATTAAAAAGAGCTGTATTTAAAAATCAAGATTTATAAAAGTGACTTTTTGATGCATCATCAGGGCATTTGTAAATCAAATTTGGCTTCTTTTTTTTTTTTTTTTT
>NW_016811337.1:14614-121079 GCF_001698545.2 Rhinopithecus bieti
AATATATTTAAAATAAACATTGACAATAGGATGAATAATTATAGAATGCTTATAATCTGAAACTGTACAGTGTTGTTGCAAATGTGCCAATTAAAAGGCATTTTGCATTAATATTTCTACTTTTACGAAAAGACTTTCCTATGTATCTTCCAGTAAATTGACCAGATGCTTAGTGATATTAAGAGTTATGAGAAGGGAAAACACCACTAAAAAACTTACCTATGTTGCCAAAACCACCTGTTCCCCAAAAGCTATTGAAATAAAATCAATCAATCCTTCAGTAAAATAAAATGAGGAAAAGTTTAAAATAAATAAATAAAACATTATGAGAAGGGAAATATTTACTTAGCATATATACATAGTGTATATTTTATACATATAATTTATATCTATACATTATGTAAATATAATATAGAAATATATATAATACTTGAAGGTGAAAAGACCTACATAAGTGTAGAGAGTAGTGGTGTTCACATTTCATAAATTCAGGCCCAAAGTTTGTGAAATGAGGTTTATATCTTTAATGATTGACTAAAAATATAATATTTTACCTTATTTCTAGTTTGAGAACGCATGTGTTTAAAAGTTTTGTCATCTTTATCTCTATAATTCTCCATGCCTGGCAAAGTTCATAGTGAATGCTTAATAAATGCCAGTCAAATTGAATTTTTAAATGCACATTTGGAGCTCTTCATTTCTTGGTAGAAAAATATTCATATGACGTATGAATGGTAGAGAGTACGATGAAGAACGGATCATTCAGATTTTACTTTCCAGAGCACATGGCCTTTTCTATATGCTACCATAATGGATACACTGGTGCAGGGAAGCTGGGGGATTTTTCTTCTGGGCCTGTTCCATATTTATCATCTATTTTGTCACTGGGTACACAAGGTCTATGCACTTTATAAGAGGATTTCTGCCTAAAGAGACATACTTTATTTTTTTGTTAAGATGATCAGTATAAAATCGACAAAGTGTTTGCAACTGGAGTTTAAAAGTAGTTCCTGAACCTTGATCGTGTTGTTCTTGGTCTTAGTGGAGTCAAGAGTATAGCCAGTTCTTCAATGCTTATTCTAGTTGCTTTGAGATGAAAGCCCCAAAGACTCCTTTTTTCTAAAATTAATAAACTGAGCAAAGGAAAGAGTAGATTGCTGTCTATATGAGCCAAAGAATCCATGAATAGGCTCACGCAAAATCTACAATTATATTTATACAGCATAATAAGGCAGGGTCAATATGTTTGTTTCCATGGAATACTGTTCACAATAAAAAGCAATGACGTATGTGTGACTATCTGTATGAATCTTCTGAGTTAATTGTGATACTGTGAAGTATGTTACCATCACAAGAAAGGATATTGCAAATGCACTACCATTTTTGTTACTATACATGAAACATTTCCACTGAATATTTTTGGGTACTCACCTTCTCATTCCAGTATTAGTGGTTCAAACTAGAGATTGATTTATAGATATTCCTGAATATCCAAATAATTGAAATACAATATTTTTAACAACCTTTTCACATCTCCGTACAGAATATTTGATCAACTCTAAAATAAAAACACAGTACAAGAAAAGAATATATTGACTTGATTGGACTACAATCGATTGAATGGCATTAACCTTAATTAGCTGCATTATTAAATGCATATAAAATGGGGAGAGACATTGAAAAAGAGGAAATTTTATTTTGGGTTTTGGGTTATCTAATGTTTCCATTTACTTTATGCTATATATTTTACAGTAAAGAGAGGCTTAGGAAGAAACAAAAGTTGCAACTAGAACAGATTAGGAGGTAAAATTTAAAATCAAGGATGAAAGTTTATTTCTAATTTTTCTTTTAATACCAGAATCACTAAATAAAGAATAAGTTTTATATATTTTATTGTATGTAGTATTTGAGATGTATTTTCTTAAAACAAATTTTATCTTTCTTTCATAGTGATACTCATATTCAGAAATTATGTTGAAAAACTATGTCCTATGATGTAATATCAAATCAATCAATATTGATATACAAACATTCCACTTGTGTTTATTGAGGGAATATGAGAAGACTTTATTTGGTGGCAAGGATTTGAAGATTAATTTTGTTTGGTGTAAGATTTTCTCTTAGTGTCAATGTCTTTGATATTGACAACATGTTTTAGTGTGGAGTCATTCTAAGCACTGTTATATAGCACAGCTCCTAACTTAGACTCTCAAAACTCTATTCTTATAGAGAAATTGAATTCCCTGGGGCTTTTGATGGGGCTTTTATTTTTAGAGAATATCTCTGAATTTTAACTTGTTTATATATTACAATGAATATTTCCATTATTAAATTATTTTCTGTTATAATGATTTTCTCTAAAAGTTGAAATTTTCAGCGTTTCAATAACTCAAGATAATGACAATAAAAACTACTGCTTATTGAGCACTTATCATGTACCAAACAATGCTCCAGGCACTGTGTAAGGGTGATCTCTTATAATCCTCACAATAATCTCTGTGCAAACAATATTACATTCAATTCACAGATGAAAAAAATATGCCTCAGGGAATTAAAATAACTTATCCAAGGTCATAGACTAGTAAATTACAAAGCCATGATTCAAGTTCAGTTTCTGATTCCTAAATCCATGTGCATAATGATTAAGGCACAGAGTCTCTTTTAGTATTAATTATTTATATATGTACAACTTCTCAACTTATTTGAGTTTGATTTGAGAATGAAGTCAATTTTAACAAGCAATATGAATTGGAACAATCAATAAATTAAATGACCATACTCTCCAAAGCAATTTACAGATTTAATGCTATTCCTATCAAACTACCAATGATATCAATAGAACTACAAAAAAGCTATTTTCTAATTCACGTGAAATAAAAAAAGAGCCCGAATAACCAAGGCAACCATAAGCAAAAAGAACAAAGCTGGAAGTATCACATTATCCAACTTCAAACTATGCTACAAGGCTACGGTAACCAAAACGACATGGTACTGCTACAGAAACAGACACATAGAACAATGGAAAAGAATAGAGAGCCCAGAAATAAGATCATACAAATATGACCTTCTGATCTTTGACAAAGCTGACAAAAACCATCTATGGAGAAATGACTCCCTATTCAATAAGTGGTGGTGGAATAACTGGCAAACCATATGCAGAAGATTGAAACTGGGCCCCTTTCTACACCATATACAAAAATTAACTGGAGATGGACTAAAGACATAAACGTAAAACCCCAAAGTATAAAAACCCTGAAAACAATCTAGGCAATAACATTTTTTACATAGGCAGGGGCAAAGATTTAATGACAAAGATGCCAAAAGCAATTGCAACAAAAGCAAAAATTGAAAAATGAGATCTAATTAAACTTAAGAGTTTCTGCGCAGCAAAAGATACTATCAACAGAATAAACAGACAACCTACAGAATAGGATAAAACATTTGCAAACTATGCACTGACAAAAGTCGAATATCCAGCATCTATAAGAAACTTAAAAAAATTTACAAGAAAAAAAAACCATTAAAAAGTGGACAGATTACATGAACAGATAATTTTCAAAAGAAGACATACATAGCCAACAAGCACATGAAAAAAAGCTCAATATCACTGATCATTAGAGAAGTGCAAATAAGGATCATAATGAGATACTATATCACACCAGTCAGATGGCTATTACTAAAGAGTCAAAAAATAACAGAATCTGGCAAGATTATGGAGAAAAAGACATGCCTATACACTGTAGTGGGAATGTAAATCAGTTCAACCATTGTGGAAAGCAGTGTGGCAATTCTTCAAAGAGCTGAAAATAGAATTACCATTCAACCCAACAATCCCGTTACTGGGCATGTACCCAAAGGAATGTAAATCACTCTACTGTAAAGACACCTGCACCTGTGTGTTCACTGTAGCACTATTCATCATCACAAAGACAGGGAATCAACCTAGGTACCCATCAATGGTGGATTAAATAAAGAAAATGTGGTACATATATATCATGGAATACCATGCAGCCGTAAAAAGACATCATATCTTTTGCAGGAACATAGATGGAGCTGGAGGCCATTATTCTAAGCGAACTAACACAGGAACAGAAAACCAAATTCCACATATTTTCACTTACAAGCAGGAGCTAAATGATAAGAACACATGGACACAAAGAGGAGGACAAAAGACACTGGGATTTACTTGAAAGTAGAGGGTGAGAGGAGGGAAAGGATCAGAAAAAAAAATAACTATTGGTTATTAGGCTTAGTACCTGGGTGATGAAATAATCTGTTCAACAAACACCTATGATATAAGTTCACCTATATAACAAACCTCCACATGTACCCTTTAACCTGAAATAAAATTTAAAAAGAAAAGGCAAACATGGAACTGGAAGGTATACTTACATATACTATGCTTTCACTATATTCTCTTTCAAAAGTTTGAAATAGATTATAATTAGATTTTCATTTGTTTATTGTTTAGATTTTCATTTAGGTAAACAAAGGCTGTTTAACGAAAGTCTGCTCATCTTGTGTTCCTTCACAATTTCCCAAAACATAATCTATTGTCAGTTAGGATGAGGAATTGTCAAAAAAGAAGGAGACAACATAATTATACTTAGCCAATGGTGAGCAAGTCTTATTGACCTCTAATTTAGTATTTGAGCATACTCAGTGCTTAAAATGGCTAGACTGGAATCTGTTACAGACACTTAACATTAGTCAATTTGCTTTATGAAACTTGGTCATACAAATTAGGTCATTTTTGTCATACCCAATTAAAACAGAGTCAAAAAGCCAGGGGGAGAAAGCACTCAGAGCACATAACATTGCTCCAGGAAGATAATTTCCTACAAGTCAACTTGCTGAAATTGCCTGTTGTAACGTGAAACTAGTTTTATCTAATGACCACTGAAACAACCCTGAATGTTTTTTATCTAAGGCCCTCACTTGCCAATCAAAGCCTGCCAGTTCCCCAAGACTTTACTAATAGCAATGAATTTTCTCAAAGAACAAAGCATAACATTTCCCTTTTTTAAATAAAAGCTCTAACCTTTTATTTATTATTGAGACATACTTAAGACCATCCCGTGTGCGTGCATGCCACAAATTGCCATTCTTTCTTCCTAAATAAAATGTTTTCATTGAAAAGATGCATCTCTATATTTATTTGACTTCAATGGCTTCCTGGGTTAAAGGTTAAGCAATTTTCATTCTGTGTGATAGCAAAAACACCTATCAGTTTATGGGACCTAAATATAATCTAGTAAGGTCACTCAGGCCCTTTTCTTCACTAAAGAAAAGACAATTTAAAGAACCGTGAACTTGTATTGTTGGAACTCTGTTTCCATCTGCAATACCCTTCATTCAGCAAAATGTACTGAATATCTACCATGAGCCAGGCACTGTTCCAGAATGGGCAATATAAACTTCTATGTGGTTCTTACGCACTTCTATTTGCAGGTGGGGAGTGGAGCGAGAGGCAGACATCAAATGAGAAAAACAATATAAGAACAAAGTTAAATGAGTGACATTATATAATTAAAATAAGGTGGAAACTGTAAAGGAAAGAAATAGGTCTGAAGGAAAGTTGTGTTAGCAAAAGAGTTTATGAGCAGGGAACATTTAAGTTACAGACACAGGATTACAAAATGAAAACAATATGGCTTTAAAACAACAGCAAAAAAGAAAAGAAGAAAGAAACAACGAAAAGGGCCTATGTTGCTGAAATGTGAGCAATGAGCAAATGAGTTATTTGAGGTAAGGTGAGAGGAGTAGTTTGACAATGGACAGTTAATATTAACAGATTTGAATTTTCCATGAGGGAAAATATGCAGTTACATGGTGTCACAGAAATTAAAGACACAGTTTTTAGTACAAGTGCTGTTTAAAGTATGAAGTTGTTCGAAGTAAGTATATTCATATAAATAAACATACGTTAATTGTATAAGAAGAAGGATGTTTTCTTTTTATTGATGTTCTGATGATACACACATCTACATGTAAACTCATGCCATCTTCATGCATCCTGTAGAGTTAAAAAGTAAGATATACACTTTAGGAGGCCAAGGCGGGCAGATCACGAGATTAGGAGACCAACCTGGCTAACATGGTGAAACTCCGTCTCTACTAAAAATAAAAAAAATAAAAATAAATTAGCTGGGCATAGTGACATGTGCCTATAGTCCCAGCTACTCGGGAGGCTGAGGCAGGAAAATCTCTTGAACCCGGCAGGCAGAGGTTGCTGTGAGCCAAGATCGCGCTACTGCACTCCAACCTGGCGACAGAGCTAGACTCCATCTAAAAAAAAAAAAAAAAAGTCAGCTATAGAGGCTTGAAAATATATGTTCACTGTAACTTTATTAGCCTCCAGTATTAATATTATTGCTATTTATCAATGCCAAAAGAAATTGTAAGAAAGCACAGGGAGTGTACTTCAGAAACAATTTAGCAAGTTCCCTAAGACACAATAGGACATCTAATGTCTACAACATCTGAATAAATGCAGTGATTTCTTAGCTCCTTCATTGCTTACTGGAAGGATGAATGATACTACATTTTACTTAGCTATATGAGGAGACTTTCTAGACTATTTTGGATGTATCAAAATTTTTCTCCTCTCAGTGCGCTGTAAATACTTATTCTTCAAACACTGTTTTGCTTTGAAGATTGTTATGGTATCTTGCTGATTCACCACCAGAGAGTATTATTCGTGCTTGGCATAAACTCTATGAATTGCAACATGTAACTGTGCAATAAATTGCAATATATGAATTAAAAATTAATTTTGATCAGCAAGAAAATATATTCCTACTCTTCAAATATTATTCATATTATAAATTTAAGAATATACCTTCAAATTTTCGAGAAAAGCCAAGTTAAAATAAGTAACTTGTATGGAAGAATTCAGTAAAAATAGTCAATATACTTCTCTTATATTTTATAATTTCAATTTAAAATTTTTATCAAGCTAAATGTGTGTGCCACCCCTTTTCTTCTTAGAGACCTACAATAAATCCTTACTACAAATTAAAATGAAATTTAGATATGTTAATCTAGCCTAAAAGACCAAACATGGCCTGATTAATCTGCTTCCTCAACCTCCTCTCACACTGATTGCACTCAATATGTCAAGTTTAAGAACTGTTCACCATCTGCTGTGTCTGCCTACACTGCCCTTCTTCCCCTGTTGAACATACCAATCTCATTTCTGCTCTGGTCCTTTGAGCATTCCATTTTTTCTCTTTGAAGGCATTACCTCTGGATTTACCCTGTCCAGACGTAAATGCTTATACTAATCATTTGGTTCTCAGGTTAAGTTTCACCTAATTGTAAAAACTTGCTTTTACCATTCTAGTTAATGCAGCCACCAAACACCTTTCACTTGGATAGTTCCAGTTTCATCTGACCTCATGTCTCTTTTCAAATTTCTTTCACAGCACAGATCACAATTTGGAATTACATTATTGACTTACTTGTGTTTTAATTTTCATCTCACTCCACAAAATTTTAAACACCGTAAAGATGGCAATGATAGGTTTCTTAGTCACCATTGTTGTCACAAGAGATTATAAAAGTGCCAACATGAACTTTAAAGCAGTTTTTTCCAATTCTGTGCAAGAAACTCATGGTAGCTTGATCGGGGATGCCCATTGAAATCTATAATACCTTGGGGAGTATGGCCCATTTTCCACGATATTGATTTCTCCTTCCATGAGCTTGATGGTATGTTTCTTCCATTTGTTTGTGCTCCTCTTTATATTCACTGAGCAGTGGTTTGCTTGGGGTAAGTTCTCCTTGAAGACGTCCTTTACATCCTTGCTAAGCTGGATTCCCGTAGGTATTTTGATCTCTTGAAGCAATTATGAATGGAAGTTCATTCCTGATTGGCTCTCTTGCTTTGTCTGTTAGCTGGTGTATGAAGACATGCTTGTGTTTTTGCACATTTTGTATCCTGAAGACTTGCTGGAAGTTGCTTATCAGCTAAGAGATTTTTGGGCTGAAGACGCATGGGGTTTCTATAATATACACCAACATGGCATAAGTATACATATGTAACAAACCTGCACGATATGCACGATGTACCCTAGTAACTTAACAGTATAATAAAAAAAATAATTAATATTAAAAAAAAATTAAAATAAATAAAATAAACAGTGCCAACATGCTGACATCTCAGATAAACAGAACGTAAAACAAACGTTTTAGATCCTGAAAGTCGTTCTCTGGTATAGTATTATATACTGCATGAAAATGCTCCTATTAAGAGTCACATAAGCCTGTACTGCATGGACTTTTCACTAATTACTCTGAAGTCTTTATGAAAATGTCTCAGCAATAAGATAACTGTTTATTTTAAATATCTATGATTTTATGTTTATGAATGTTATATTATGAAAACATTGTTCTCTTTTATTTACCTACTAAAGGCATCAAACTTGCGCTGGGATGTAGGGATGAATAGAGTCTTGGGGCATACATATCTGTAGGCCATTCTTACCTGTCTTCATTTTTTCTCATCTGAATTCCATTTATCTAACATCTATAATGATATTATAAATGTTATATACTTATAATATTAGAAAGGCCTTAAAACTTACGTGCAATAAAAGGTGAATAATGTTTTTGCTAACAATGAGTGACCATTTCAAAATTTCTAGAATTATAAAACAATACTTTTGAAGCTAACTCAAGAAATACACATACGGATTACATTTTATTACAGGAAGTACTCTTTTAAGCATAAGTTTAAAAGTAAGTTTCCACATCCTTTTTTTCTTTAACATTTAACATCCCCTTTAGACAGACGTGTTATTTGTCTTCTATTTTACAGATAAGAAAACCAAGAAAAATAAACAGGTTAACTAAGAGACCCTAAGACAAATAATTTATGAGTTATACAAATTCATCAAGTTCTTCACTTAAACGTCCAAATTCAGTTATATTCAACCATTCCCTAGAGCCATCACTGAGACATCAACTTATGCATTCCACTAAGGACCCGTGACAGCTACAGAAGATCTATTTACTTTTCAAGGGTGAAAATATTATTATCAAGAATCCCAATATCAAGAACTACTTATCTTTGTCTCTTTCTTTAAAAAGCAACCAGTACTTACAGTTGCCTCTAGCATAGATGGATCATAATTCTATTTGAGAATTATTTTCTAAGCTTAAACCGTTAATTGTGGTACTATGCATTCAGCGTAGATTTTTGTTGTTGTTGTTGTTCAATGCTTATCACCAGACACCTGTCTCAAAGCCTGAGGGAGTAATAGCTCAGGCAGACTCTATGAGCCATCTGCCACTGACATTCTTAGATTGTACTGGGTCAACTTCTCTGGGAGTTATATAAGAAGTCTTCTTTGACCTACCCTTTCAGGCCGAACAGATCACATTGTAACCGCACTGGATTTTAGAGTGGGCCACTTCTTAAAAAGGAAATGTCACATTGAATGTGAAGCTGGTGATTGGCATATAAGATACTTGAGGAAATAAAAACAATGTTTATATTTTAACATGAGCAATTTAGCTGTGGAGTTTCTGTGTTTTGATGAAAACACAGTTTTCCTTCAGATGATAATCTCATGTTATCTTGGCGCACTCAATGTGTCAAGTTTAAGAATTGTTCACTATCGCTCTTCAGGAAGAAGTTTTGTCATTTGTCTTAAATTAATTGTGTAATGACAATGACCTCAAAAAAAGAATACTGATATTCATGGTGATCTTACAGTAGGCATCCTATTTGCCATTGAAATTCAAGAAGTTTGCAGAATGACTTTTTTAAAAAGGTTGTTTTAATCTTAAACAACAACATCTTCCAAAAAATGTTTCCAGTTTAATTTAAAATTCAACTTCTCTAATTATAGATCTGTACCTCTTATTAGCATTAAATGAGTTGGTAGTCTCTACTCTTCCTGAAAATGAGTCTTCAATGATTTCATTTGAGATAAAAAGGAAATATATATTCAGACATTTCCTATTAAATCTCAATGCCCTCAAGCAAATGGTCTGGCTGAAAGGTGGTACAAACTACTAAACATGCCCTGGAGAAGCTTATTAGAGGATATCAATTAATATGAATTGCCAGATTTTCACTGCTCGATATGTCACTACTGGCACAGTGCTATTGAATTATTAATAGAACAATGCCCTAGGACTTGCCTCAATTATTTCTACGCAGGCTTAAATAAAAGTTTAAAGACAAATAAATACATATCCTGGGTACTATATTTCCTGTAGCTAGAATATTGATTATATCTATTTCTAGATTCTGTTTTTAGCTAGGAATTATGAGGTAACACTGAGGTGTGTTCATTATTTGATATTAGAAATGATGGGCAACAAGTTGGTGTAATTTTATTTGTGACCAACTGCAATGGCATCTCTCACAGAATGGAAGGATCTGAATCAAAATTCCAGAGCAATTCCTTGAAAGTCAACCTAGGGATCCACCCTGAAGGACTTTTTAGATTTCCAAAAGAAAAAAGTATCACTTCATTCCTTGCTATTGGAAGAGTTGAAGAGATGCAGCCTAGTATTCCAAAATAAATCAATGAACCAGTCTTATTGGATCTACCATGTTTCTCATTAAAACATTTTGTTAGTACGCAGAGAAGAGCATTGTGGTCAGCACATAGTAGATGTGGTTTGCTAATATCAATTTTATTTTGTGAGATAAATTGATTTAAAGCAGGGTCAGTGCAAGTGAAGAAAAACTGGTTGAGTATCTAATTGCCTTACCTGAATCTCTGTCTAAATGGAACTGGGCATATTATCTTTTTGTAATGATTTATTGCTATCAGTTTTATGTAATTTTAAGAATTTAATGATAAAACAGTACAACACTAATGTCCATTAGAAAATATTCTCAGTAACACATTTTAAATGTATTTTTATAATATTGATTTGCACTATGTAAATGTTGGGTCCTTGAAATGTCATTATGTTTCTGTATTTGATAGGCTAAGGCATTTCTGAAAGATATTCATGTTAAACACAGCAGTCTATTGGTTAAAAATTTATAAATACAAATTTTTTGACAAGGCTTAGAAGCTCATAGACTTTCTAAATGATGGTAGTTTGAAAATAAATGATGCAATATATTACAGATGCTAAAGGAGAAGCTAATGAAAGAGCTAAAGTCATACAATTTAAAAGAATTAATGTTTGACCTTCTCTAAAGTGAATGTGTTTAGTATTACCTAAATATGAAAACAATTTAGGGCCTGGTGCGGTGGCTCACACCTGTAATCCCAGCATTTTGGGAGGCCGAGGCAGGCGGATCATGAGGTCAGGAGATTGATACCATCCTGGTCAACATGGTGAAACCCCATCTCTACTAAAATACAAAAATTATCCTGGCCTGGTGGTGTGCACCTGTAGTCCCAGGTACTTAGGAGGCTGAGGCAGGGGAATCAGTTGAACCTAGGAGGCAGAGATTGCAGTGACCGAGATTGTGCCACTGCACTCCAGTCTGACAACAGAGCGAGACTCTGTCTCAAAAAATAATAATAATAATAAAATAAAAAATAAAAATAAAAAATTAGAATCTGATGAATCCAAATACTTAACTATGAAAGAGTGTATTGAATTGTAGGTACCTCAGTGTCCTAATATGAGAGAGAAAGAATGAGATAGAGAATGAATGTGAGAGTGACAAGAGCAAGACAGAGTGAGAGAGGGATTTACATAAAGAAATGCTGTTTGATGGTGATGTAGTTTAACCCGAAATGTCCCAATTATTTTCTTGCTCTGAAATGTAATTAAATTGACAATTACGTGATCCTTCAGAGCTTAAATAAAACTGTTTGATAAGAAATAATGTTGATATTAGACAACAATGACACCTAGCTTCAAATTTAAAATGCACAAATAAATTAAAGGAAGCCTTAACACTGAACACAGATTTGTAGAATTGTTAAGTAAATAATTCATTGAAGTTTATTTTTATTATTTAATGGGAAACAGTTACAACTTTGCCACACTGAGAAGTCTTCAAAGTTTTAGTTCAACTATTTTCCCCACTGCATTCAGTCTTTCTCAGTGAGCTACTGAAAATGTGAAACGAAAGTGTGTCAGTCTGTCTCTGCCACTGCCCTCTGTGCCCTGCACTTAGCGGTGTTCAAAACTGTTTGATGGTGAGCAAGGAAAAGAAAATGGGAAGAATTGGAATGGATTCTACATAAAGGAACTTTCCTTGCTGATCTTAACATGTCACAGCTGTATTTTGTTAATGAAACATTCAAATGAAAGCTTCAAAGTAAGAATCCAAAGGAGTTGTGTGAGAATTGAAAATTCCCAAACCCATCACATTAACTGAGCTATAGATTCTACTATCATTCTTGTTTGTGTGTTTATTTCATTTACACGAAATTTGATCAGGCAAAATTGCTGAAGTATGTTGATTTAGAAGCTAACTCGAGACTAACGTACAAATGTGGTCCAGAAGGTACTCTGAGATACAATATGCCTGTTGGGTAAAACATGACAGGTAATCTCTCTAGACTGGACTGAAGTGGGATTTGTAGTTTTATAATTCTGCAGGGAAAGTAATGTAACAGCTGTGAAATAACGTGATACTTAAATGCCATTTTCTTACCAGTAGTGAGGATTTTTAATTGATGTATTTAGCAGGTATTAAGCAAACCTGTACACTCTTGTCCAGTGGGAAGCGGTTGTCATGTGCCCCATGCTGTTATCCCATATGGTAGAACTGCCCATGTTCAAAATTCCTTCCGTTTGGATCTGATAAAAATCCCTGATTAATTTAGACTTGCAATTGAAAGTGTTGTAAAAAATGTGAACAACATATCATACCTGAGTTTAGTGTCCCCCCTTCATCCCCTAATTTTCTCTAGTTCGCATAAGCATAGCTAGCCACACTCTGTTTTAGGATTAAGGTAGTGATAATTTCATTTTATGTGTTCGTTAAGATCAGATGCACTTTTAAATGTATTTTATTTTTTATTTTTATTATTTACAAATGGACAAATTAAATGGTAGGTATTTACAGCATACAACATGATGTTTTAAAGTATGTAACATTTCAGAATGACTAAATATAGCTAATTAACATATGCATCTTTTTTGTTGTTCAAAAATCCTTTTACAGTAGTAGACATTTCACAATGAGAACTTTATGAGCGAAATAACATTCCTACCTTACGTTCAGGCATTATTCTGTTAGGATTAAAAAGAGTAATAGAACAGGTTATAAATAGTAAAGTCTAATATAGCAGTGTATTTGGTAGCAGTTTTGATATATCTATTAGGATAAATTGCCTTAAAAATTAACTAAGATAGTAACAGTGAGGTATGGTAGAAAAAAGTCAGGATTTGAAGACAGGTTATCTGAGTTCAAAGCCTAGATCTAAAATTTACAAGCTTTGTGTTTCACTGAAACTCTCCAAACTTTAGTATTCTTTAAGGAAAGTGGGCTTAATGTGAATAAAATAGTCATTGCTGTTCAGATAAAATTCTGTAAAACACTGAATGAACGTCATCTAACATCTATCATAGTTCCTAATAAATGTTGGTTACTTAATAAGTATTCCATGAATAAAGAGTTTTGAAAATTCTACATTAAGGTAGACACATTAGTTGCTCCTATGATTAACTATCTGGAATTAAAATAACTTGAAGATAAAAAGACTGCACTAAAAATAAATAAATAAAACCTCCTTTTTGTCCAAAGTTGTAAGAGTGGATAAAACTCAGGCCTTCTTTGAACTGATGTCTGGTGCATAAGTAGTAAGTTATATTTGAACATTGCCATTGCCTTGAACTAAAGAATTAAAATATATTTTTGTCAAATTGAGAGAGAAGAAGCATTTTCTTGTTTTAAAATTTGCCTTTGTGCGTGAAGAGAGCAGATGGTAGAGCAGAGGGAGGAGATGGTACACATATATTATCAAGTGCTTAGCACATAAATCAATAGTCTTTTAAAATGCAAGTTAAACTTAAGAATGACTTGATGAGATGCAGTATCAGTTATGTCACCTCAAACATGAAATATGTTGTTAATAGAATAATTGTGTTGGTGTTGTTTTGTCAAAAAAAAAAAGCTATAACAGATAAATTATATGCAATATTTAAATTATAAACATACAACCCAGGTAGTTAATATTATGTAGAAGTTAATGAGATTATGATTTAGAGAAATGATTATTTCTACAAATTAATCTTCATTTGTGAGGACTGAGAAATCTTTACTAAATGCATGAGGGGAAAACTGTCTATCATGGCTGAATTTCACCCATGCCTGACATGATAACATCCTGCCACTAGAGCTCATTGTTGCTCTTTCTATAGATTCCAAGTTCGATTTATTTTTCTTTCTTCTTTTACTTTCTCTTTTCACTTGCTTGCTCGCATCTCTCTGTTAGCTGGCTATAATCCACTCTGAAAAATACCACATTCTAAAAGCATATTGATATTTATGAATATGTATTAATCCAATATGTAGAATCTTCTTTTAAGACCATGATAGGATGTCCAAACTATGCGAGTCTCTGATAAAAGAGCAGCTTACGGAATCATTTGCACAAACACCAGTCTGGTAAACAGATGTCTCCTAATTAAATATATTATATCACGTTTATCAAACATGTTAAAGTGTTAATTTTCATGTATTCTCCAAGCTTGATCAATTTAATGAAAAATACTAAAGGATCCTATAAGGTATAATTTGGACTATGTAAATAGTTTTTCTATTGTAATTTCCTCCAAAATCTGTGCCTTTCCATAGTTATTAAATAATATTTGAAGTCTTTTTTTCTTAAGGCCAATACTGAGACCAAATGCCTTTAAGGTATTTTTAATTCCTCATTGTAAATAGGAAAAAATGAAGTAGCCCACCACTGCCAACATATACACACACAACAAATTAAGACTTTGTTACTTTCAAGTTGTCTTTGGAAACAATATTTAGGTCGATATGTAAAAAATGTTTACAGGCTGGGCGTGGTGGCTCAGGCCTTAATCCTAGCACTTTGGGAGGCCGAGTCGGGTGGATCACTTGAGGTCAGGAGTTCCAGAACAGCCTGGCCAACATAGGGAAACCTCATCTCTACTAAAAATACAAGAAATTAGCCAGGTGTGATGGTGCATGCCTGTAATCCCAGCTACTCAGGAGGCTGAGGTGACAGCATCGCTTGAAACCAGGAGACTGAGGTTTCAGTGAGCAGAGATCGCACCAGTGCACTCTAGCTTTGGTAACTGACAGGACTCTGTCTCAAAACACAAGTAAACAAAACAAAACAAAACAAAACACACCACACACAAAAAAACTGTTTATGTTACGCGTGGAGGGCTTCTCCCAATGTGTAGAGATGATGCCAATACTGCCTAAGGCAGCAAGAACAAGGTACTTTCTATTTTAAGTAGTAATAGGAGAAGGAAGTGGTGAATTAAAAAAAAAAAAAAAATGAGCGGTTTACCAAGAGACATTTGTGAGTTCCTTCCAGTTTCTATTTTATCCTGGCGTCCTCCCTATGTGTCAAATCACTGAATGCTCCTGTTGCTTTCCTGATCAGTCTCAAACTGTTGGCAACCTAACTCCAACACCCAGTCAAACAAATAGTAATCCAGTCAAACAAGCAAGAATTGCCCAAAATTCATATTGTGTGTTTGTTGTGTGACTTTTATGAATTCTATTAGATAATAGAAGGCCCCAAAAAATGTCCAGGATAATTTTGGTTTGTCTCTATTTTCACTAAATCAGAGGTCATTATGTTATCACGGTCACACAAATCTCCACATATCTTATTAAACTATAGATGCTCTTTTCCAAGAAAAACTCCCATTTAAAATTTTCTAAAGAATCCAACAGCCCAAGCCAAGTTAAAACTATGACCTAAATTCCCTAACTAGCTCCAAGATGAATTTTCAATGAATTCATTACCTCTTTCATTTTCTCAATAACCTTTTTCAATTAAAAACATAACTCAAAACTGTGCATGCCTGTTTCACACATGCACACACAGCTCAAGTTGTTCCCACAATGCATTTATAGGAACACAATTCATTATAGCACAGTCTGGGGCACTCTAAGCTGGATCTTCCTATAATTTGGTCCCACTTCATTATAAACACTAGCTTTATGCTCCAGGCCCACCCCACCCCCCACCCATCACTAACTAATTGAGACACTGCTTTTCTGATAACCAAAGCAAAATATTTCCTTCTGTTCTACTCTCTGCTTCAGAGAGTTAAACATTTGAGCATTTCTACCAAATAAGCATTTCTCTTATAAATTCCACACTCCCTGTATATACAATAATGGGTAGTTAAATTGCTTATGTGCTCTTATGATGTGTCAGACTATCAAAAAGAATTGGACAGACAATTTAGGTTCATATTTCAATAACTGGTATAGGTAACTTCCTATTTTTTGCCTAGTTAATTTCATATGCTGAGAGAGTTCCTGGAGATATAGGCAGAGTACAGGCTAGGAGAAAGAAGATGGACAACGTAATTTGAATGAGAAAGATGTACAGTGATACTTTTCCTTTCAAATTACCTGACAATTCAAGAGACATGGGTTATATATTAAGGAAAGAATGTAGTTCAAGACAGCATATGCCTGCCTGGGACTGCCTTAGATAAATGGACAGCTTTCTATACTGTGGAAGTTAGATATTATATTCAAGATAAACGGTTTGACTGACAGATCAGTATCTGAGAGAATCCTGGCATATCAATATCTTCATGCAAATAAGTACAGCCATTCTAAAGTCATTAGGTGAACTTTTGGTTGGGGGTGGGTCTGTGCAACTAAAAGCAAGAGTGATGAAGAGTTTACCATTTCCACAAAAATCGACAGATCATAAAAGTTACATGTTAAAAAAATATAAAACATATTTGAAACAACTGTCAATGAAAATTATTGAAATATTTATCTCTTGAGATTTTTTATATGTAATATAAAATTTTACAAACTTTTAAAATAAGATAGGCACCCTAACAGTGCATTGTAATGGGAATGATATTTACATGATACACTTTAAAGACTAAATGTTTAGCAAATATAAATATTGGTCATCATTCATGGATCAGAGTACTAGAATTTCTCTTTCTTTTTCTTTTTTTGCTAATTTATTTCTTGTATATTTTTGCTTTGCATAGCATATTTCAATAATAACGCACATTGCACAAACTAGTGTTCACTATTCTGAGTAATTAGCAGATTTAAATTAGCCTCTGCTATAGGGAACACACTAGTCTTTAAGCCTTGCTATTTTCATTGCAGTATTTTATTTTATCACCCCACAAGGTTTTAGTTGATGCTTTGCATATTTGAAATTTACAAGTATTTTAGAATCGTATAAATTTAGTTTCACTTTGAAATTTGTTAAACACATAAACAGTCACCAACATCATTGAAGATAATATGGTATGAACATTTCTTATGATACTCTGACCTACCTTTTATCCTAGGACTAGGCTTGAAGCCTGGTAACTAGAAATTACTAGTCTCACTGGAACAATTCTTTATAAAGAGAATTGATGTCTATATAAATACAATGTGCATACTTATGCAAGCAGCCATTAACCTTTAAACCTTATTCGACTCCTCCTGAGTACAATCATTTGCCCAGTGTTATCAAGTTAACATCGACTGAATCATTAGCATCTTGCAGACTTTGTGGCAGGGTTCACCGTGGAAGGATTCACCTATGAAAGTATTTATTTGTCTTTTAGTGTCTATGGTCTTTTAATCTGCAGCTTGTTTCCTATGATTCAAGAACCCAAAACTACATGGTCTTATATAGCAAAGTTACCAAAAAAGTGGATGGTATTCCACTTTCTTTGTATAGAAGACTCTAATTTCCCCAGTTGTTACATAGAATTGTTTCAAATGTCTAGATACTGTAGCCTCACAGTACTCTTATTAGAAATATGCAAATGAAATTAGAAAGAAGTACTCTTTATTTTCTATGTCATTTTACATGTAGGAACATGATTTATGTTTGTGTGTTTGAAGAGTGCTTTACAATGATGTAGTAATCCATGTAATAAATGTGGGGAATTATGTATTGATCTACTGACTATCAAGCTCTATTCTTTGATTACAAGGGATAAAAGTGTTTATTGTACAATATATTTTCAAATGTTCCTATGTGGATTATCTGCTTTTGTCTCTTGTTTTTAGTCATTTATTTTTCCATCTTAAATCACCTTTCCAGAAAAGCTCAACCAGTTCCTAGGCTGTCACTCTTTACTGAAAAATTGAAATAACCAAATCCAATGAATAAATTGAATCACATACTAAAATGATGTTTAGATTTCTTGAACACAATAATAAAATGCCCTCACATATCTCTATAGCTATGTCAAACTTCTTTTTAAAATCTCTTGATTATTCTCTTCTTCTTATACCTTCCCTTAAACTTTCTCCTCAACCAACTGAATTGGCCACTCAATTTATAATGAGTTGATCAGAAACCTGGATGTCATACATGAATTTACTCATCTTCACATTTGCACCTCCAAAGAATCAATATTAAAATTGAATCTTTTTCCTCCTTTCCCTTAATCTTTTTCTAGTATTGGCTCCCATCCTCTTCCCTTTGGTTTACTGCAATAATATAAATTGTCTATGGTCCCCAAAAGTTCCAAACATGAATGTACATTTTACTGAAGAGGAAACCAGATGGCAAATAAGTACATGAAAATATGTTTAACATTATCTACCAGGAGAGAAACATAAAAATCATAGTACATGACTAAACCTGTCATAATCACTAAATAAAAAGCTGTGAGCAAAACAAAAATAATGTCATTAAAAAATGGGCAAAGGACATGAACAGATACTTGTCAAAATAAGACATACAAGTGGCTAACAAACATGAAAAACTGCTCAGCATCACTAATCATCAGAGAAATACAAATCAAAACCACAATGAGATACCATCTCACACCAGTCAGAATGGCTATACTAAAAAAAAAAAAAAAAAAAAAAAAAATACAGGTGCTGGAGAAGCTGCAGAGAAAAGAGAATGCTCATACAATGTTGCTAGGAATGTAAATTAGTTCAGCCACTGTGGAAAGCAGTCTGGAGATTTCTCAAAGAACTTAACACAGAGCTACCATTTGATCCAGCAATCCCATTACTGGGTATGTAACCAACGGAAAATAGGTTATTCTTTCAAAAAGACACTCCTATGCATTCATATGTTAATTGGTGCCCTATCAACAACAGCAAAAACATGGGCGCAACCAGGTGTTCCTCAATGGTATATTGAATAAAGAAAATATGGTGTATATACACCATGGAATACTATGAAGCCATAAAGATAATGAAGTTACATTCTTCACAACAACATGGATGCAGATGGAGGCCACAATCCTGAGTGAATTAATACAGGCACAGAATACCAAATTGGATGTGTTCTCACTTACCAGTGGGAGCTAAAATTGGAACACACGTAGACATAATTATGCGAGCAAAGACACTACAAACTACTTGAGGGGAGAGGGAGGCAGGAGGCATACTCTGAAAAACTACTAATTGGGTACTATGGTTACTACCTGGTTGTTGGGATTCGTATCCGCAAACTTCAGCTTCATTCAGTATTCTCATGGAAGATGATTGCACATTTGACCCCATATCTAAAAAAAAGCTGTAATATTTAAAAATGAATAAATAAATAAAATTAATTAGAAAACCTCCTAAAAGTCCTATAAAAATAATTTTCATGCTATATTGTTTTAGGTAGATTGTAAGGTTTTGAATATTTTTTATGACAGTGGTCACTGTACGTTTGCATCCTAATGAAATAAAAGTGAATCTTTGGCATGGCCATCCTGAAAAAATAGATTAAAAGCTATGAAAATGCTTCATGCTGATAAAGATGCAGAAAAATTGGATCACCCATTCATTACCGGCAAATATATATATATATATATATGTAAAGTTCACACACATTTTCATAGGCACTGGGAGTATAATAACAAACAAAATAAAGTTTACTGTTGTGAAAGTTCTGACTAAACAAAAATATATAAAAATATAACTATTAGAGAGCAGTGGCTCAGGCCTGTAATCCCAGCAGTTTGGGAGGTCGAGGCGGGCGGATCACGAGGTCAGGAGATCAAGACCATCCTGGCTAACACGGTGAAACCCCGTCTCTACTAAAAAAATACANTATATATATATATAAACGTTAAACATGCAACTAATTTAGAACCCAAAGATTGCACTCCTGGCCTTTTATGTTATAAATAAGGAATAAAGGATATATGTACACAAAAACCTGTACATAAATATTTATAGCAGCTTTGTTCGTAATTGCTAAAACCTGAGAATAATCCAGATGTTGTTCAATGGTTGGATGGTTAAACAAACTGTGGTATATCGATACCACGGAGTACTGTTCCACAATAAAAAGCAAAGACTTATGTGTAACTACCTGTAAGCCTTAGGTGAATCACCCAGTGGTTTTCCTGGATCCATCATATGTACTTTCCTCTCAGATGACTTTGAGTACATCTTTTAGTACAACTAATCACATCTATATCGTTAATCACTCTGTTTTGTAGTTATCTATTTGTACTTCTATTTCCTCCAACCAACTACAAACTTATTAAAAGGAAGTACTGTGTCTTCTTCATGGTTCTTAGCAAAGAACCAGTACTTACACATCAATTATTTGATCATTTATTCAACAAATGTGGATGAGGAACCTAACATATGGCCAGAAAATATATAAGCCCTCTTCATCACATTGCTAATACCCCTCGACCCAGGACCTCTGTCATGGTACTTAACACATTATATGTTTCAAAATGATATTTGTGCACACATTTAGTTGTTTTTTTTCCCCGGGTGATAAAATTAACTGTGTATATATTTTTTCCTATTTAGGACATTCGGCATATTTTAAAAGGAGTTGATCTTTTTTTTCTCCAGATCTGTTCCTTTTTCATATTATTTATTATAGTTAAGGATATCATCATCCATCTAACTGCTCAAGCCAGTACATACGAGGTTATCCTAGAAACCTTCTGCCTTGTTTAGTTCTCACATTTATTTGGTAAACAGGCCTGGATAATTGTGTCATCTAAGTGTTCCACACTTCTATCTCCTCTTTTAAATACCTAAAGATAGTACATTAGGTCATCATAACCTGGGCTATTAATTTATCTGACTCCACTCAATCCGTTGTCCACACTTCAATCAAAAGATTTTTCTAAAGTAAAATCTAACAATTTAATCATTTCTCCAATAAAATATTTCAAAGTATTTCCTTCCCTCTTTTCTCTCCATGCCTTTGAAAAATAATAAACTCTATAGTTCTCAACATGGCATTCAACGACTTGCATGATTCAGAGCCCATCTCACTCTATGGGATCATATTTCTGTATTTTTCTTCATGTATCTTATGATCCAGAAATTAATTGATATCAATTGATACTGCTATAAGATCTTAAACTTATGCATGCTTTTATATTTTTGCGTATGTCTCTTTCTCATTTTTCATTTCTTGTCCTAGAACGTTCTCCCTCACTCCCTACCTCCCTTCCTCCCTGCCCTTTATTTTTAATATATTAGACTAATATATAGTCTCTCTCTCTCTCTCACACTCTCTCTGTCTCTCTCTCTCTATATATATACGTAAACTATGTTAGACTTTAATATATATAATATATTAGACTTTAATAAATAATCCTCAAAGCAGAAATATACCTTCTATGAGAAAACTTTCTTTTACTGCACCCTACTCTTAAACTGATTTACCTGTGTCTCTGTATGTGTGTATATCCAAAAACTATAAGAAAACAAATGTTACAAGAAATTAGACATACACAGAAAAGCAAGAGGAAATAATGGATACAAAGTTGATGTGGAGGAACAAAATGCAGAGCATCTCCTGGTATTTTAAGAAAATTAGAAATAGAATTAAAGGAGGTGTTATACATGCTTCACGGGCATGCCCAGGATTATTTACAGTAATACTTAAATGAAAAAAGGTCAGATGCAGTATATTATAGTCCTTTTCTTAACAATGTCAATCATTTTAAGTTAGTAATGGAGTAAAAAAACAGTCAGGACTCAATAGAAGGGCAAAATATGGAAAGGACTTGAATAAAAAATGCTCATTATAATGTGTGCTGTATATGCGGTTCAGATTTCATTTTATGTAATTTTTGAAGAAAATAGAACATAGCTTGCATAATGCATTTCATAGTAATAACATTATGCATGATAGATGAATAAAACTAGAAAATTTGTTTTATTGCTGTGTGTCGTGTCTGAGTAACGGCTAAATGTACTAGTGCTTTCAATTAGTATCATTGCTTTATACAGAGTCAAGTGCAGCCAAATTGCATAGAGAGGTGAACTGACAATTTGTCAATTCATTGGCTCAATTACATACCCAAAGAACCACTTTGAGTTTTAGATTCAGGGTGGATTATTTACACTGAACCAAATAACCAGTTCAATGATAAATGTCTACTCTGTGAACATAACTTGAAAGTAAATATATATCTACAAATCACTTAAAACTATTGGCGCTATCTCAAACATCTATGTGCCTACCTTCATACCTAACATAACAAAGAGGAAGAAAGTTACCATGTATTTGCTTACGGCTATTTGATCTGAATTCTTCACATTTAGAAAGGTGTTACATTCCTCAGTGATGCACTTTAGAACTGGAATGAGGAGCCCTTAACAAGGAGGAAATAAAATTGTATCTTTTATTTCCAAAAAATATCTAATTTCTCGTATTAGTTTACGGTTTCCTAGAATACAGAGACTCTGTGCATATATTTTTCTAAGTAATCAATTATTCTTATCGGAATTTAAGTTGAATTCATCAATAAACAAAAATAAGATATTTTATGCCATATTATAGAAAGTTACATTCAAATATAAGAAGGATGAGACCGGGCGCGGTGGCTCACGTCTGTAATCCCAGCAGTTTGGGAGGCCGAGGCCGGCAGATCATGAGGTCAGGAGATCCAGACCATCCTGGCTAACATGGTGAAACCCCGTCTCTACTAAAAATACAAAAAAATTAGCCAGGCGAGGTGGCGGGCGCCTGCAGTCCCAGCTACTCCGGAGGCTGAGGCAGGAGAATGGCGTGAACCCGGGAGGCGGAACTTGCAGTGAGCCGAGATCGCACCACTGTACTCCAGCCTGGGCGACAGGGCGAGACTCCGTCTCAAAAAACAAACAAACAAACAAACAAACAAACAAAAAACATAAGGATGAAATATTTCAGTAAGAAATTCCCACCACATGCAGCGACCTCCACATATTAGCAAATATTTACTTAATTGACTAATTTTTTTTTACTTGCTACATTATATTCCCTTTTACATGCTAATTTCCTTGCTATATTTTTCAATCAGCACTTCTTAAGTATTTCAGGAATATAAATCAGAATACACACATAAAAAAATCAACATTGTGGGATTTTTGTTTTTTTAAAAAAGACAAACCAAATTTGTTCAAAATAAGATTATTTTAGAAATGTGGTTCTGGAAACTGAGCCAAGGCCAAAAATAGAAACCTTCAAGATTTTGGAAGTGCAACATCTAAAAAAACCTGAAGTTGCTCTAAATGCCCATGTTGGAAAATATATATGCTTCTGTATCTTTATCCTACAAGGTTCATTTGTTCATTATTCCCCAGATTCATGCCTTTGCAAAAAATGTTTCCTCTGCCTCAGTAATGTAGTCATAACAACTTTTGTGATTTTGCCGAGACCTCTGACCTTTATGAAGCCATCCTTTAACATTCTAGCCAGTACTGAGCTTTATTAATTCTGTACGCGTAAAGCACAGGGTGAGGTATAAATACAGTGACGTGCCTTCTCAAACTATTTTCTGATATTCACATCATTGTATTGCACCATAATTTATAGCATCATTTGTTTTGTCTTATTAATTAGGTTATAATTTCCTGAAAGGATTGACTGCACTTTTATTTCTTTTATATTTCCATAATGATTAGCAATACCCGATCTTTGCTATCATATCACTCAATTATACTTCTTGTATTGGTCTTACCACTTTCTGAAGTGATCCTGACCATCCATTTATGTATACACTTTTGTTCTATCTCTCTGCACTAAAACATGAACTTAAAGAATTCAGGGACCTTGTCTTTCCTGATCCCGGCAGTTTCTCAATTCCTAGAACACTTCCTGCTTCAGAGTAGACCCTCAAATATTTGCGACTGAATGAACAGAGCTCTGATTATGTAATAATGGCCAATACTTAATAGTTTACTTGAGCAAGGACTAAGGAATAAGTGTTCTGAAAGCCCAAGCACTGTGAAAGATTAAAAAGAGATCCCAGAGAATGGACCAGTAGACTTGCTTTCAAGCAAATTTATCCTTATCAGTTCAGTGACTTAAGCAAATCACTGACACTCTCTTAGCCTCAGCTTCCTGATTTCTAAAGTGAGGCTAGTAAATAATTGTATTTCTTTCATCTATGATCTTGAAAGATGGGTATATGAAAAGATTCGTCAGCTAATACACTATAGCCATACAGTGCTATGATATTGGTACCTGTGCTCACTGAATTGGTTTCTCTCAGATTAACTATTTTCAGAATTTGAATAGATGTTAGTAAGTAGACTCTCTCTACATGTATTAATCAATGTATAATTATTCCCTAGAGGTTTACAAAAGGTTACGTACATCTATGTAAAAATGTCACACATTTAAAGTTAAAATTGATATTCACTTTTCTGTCCATAGATGGCAGCAACGCACCAAATCTTACATAACTTAATAACATTGTGAAAAACTTATCTATATACTAAATACCATGTTCTCTTAACAGTACATGAAAATTATTTAAGGGGAACCATAGCATCAGTAGAATATGAACAAAATATATTTTAAAATCCTCCACTGCCAGTCTCAGGCTTTTATTCAGTGAACTAAAGGGTTGCTTCAGTTTGCTCAGCATGGGAGTCTTTGTCATTTTAACTGGATGTCACAATAGATATTGATAAAATAAACTTGTTTTTAGATAATAGCAATTCAAAACAATACCAAGAAAATGCCCTGTCTTTCGGTAGTGGCTATTAAAAATGGATTAATACATGCATGCAGCCCTCTTTTATTTGTTTAAAAAAATTAAAATGACTAGAAAGAGCTTAAATAGAGAAACCTCTTGTAAAGAAAGAATAGGGGAAAATAAAGAAAGGAAATTTCCAGATCTAGACCTGAAGACAAAGCAAACCAAGAGAAATGGGCCCACGGGAGACAAGAAAAGCTACAAGATGAGATTGAACTGGAGAGAAATATAATAAATCTAAACAATGCCTCAGAATGCCTATCAGAGTATAAAACGTATTTTGGTCTGCTATTGAATTTTCTGCCTATACAATTCCCTATCACATGTTGAATCAGATTGTTTTTGTTTTCCCTTCCTAAATTAAGAGTTCATTATAAATACTTTGAAAAATTATACCTATGTTGAGAATGCAGTTGTGAAAGAAATATATTGCCATTTTAAATCATGAGAAAGAAAGTGGTACAAAATTTCTATGATGCAACATTTAAAATCCGAAAATAACCTCTTGGTATTGAAAATATGTTAGGACTTAATTTAAATGATTTGGAGAGAATTATACATACATTTAAAGAAAGAGACATTTAAAAATATATATAAAGAGAGAGGGAGAGTGGAAAGACCCACCACACAACTGTCCAATATAACTAAAGACAAATGAAACCCACGGGAGGGAAAAGACTGTTGCATTTCAGCATCTCACAAGGTTCAAAGCAAAATTCCGAAACAGCTTACAGATGTGGAATTTATTCATATTAAGGGTAGGTTGTTTAGTACTGACTTATTTAGCTCTTTAACGCTAAAAAATTCCTCAATCCTGTAAATCCTCCAGGGCCTACTACCTAATTATATTGGATATCCCACATTTCTACTCAATAAAAACTACTTTATTATTTAATGACTTGACTTTGGAGTCTTTGAAGACTAAATTCTAGTCTACTGGAAATGAATTTTAAAATGTTTTCCTTTGGCCATAGTTTTAAATTTGGGCCTATATTTTCCATCTCATCATTCCACAATTTGCCATAATCACATGTTTTTCTAAATAAATATATTTTCACCAATCCAGTAGTACAGATTGAGAAATTGTCCTTAAATATTTTGTATTGTTTGTTTGTTTGTTTGTTTGTTTGTTTTTGAGACAGAGTCTCATTCTGTCACCCAGGCTGGAGTGCAATGGTGAGATCTGGCTCACTGTAACCTCCGCCTCCCATGTTCAAGTGATTCTTCTGCCTCAGCCTCCCGAGTAGCTGGGACTACGGTCACCTGCCACCACACCCGGCTCATTTTTGTATTTTTAGTAGAGACGGGGTTTCACCGTGTTAGCCAGGTTGTTCTCAATCTCCTGACCTCATGATCCGCCTGCCTCGGCTTCCCAAAGTGCTGGAATTACAGAAGTGAGCCACCACACCTGGCCCAGTGTTTTTTCTCTTACTGTGAAACTCATTTCTAGACCAAAAAAAATATTCATTTTGTGTTATCAGCTCGACATGTATATATTTATAGTAACACATAGAAAACAAAATCAACAGTAAGTTCCAAGTTGTTTTGCATTATCCTCCCAGACAAAATAAAACTAACAAGATCAGAAAAATGTGCAGAGAAAATGTATTTGAAAACAGATTTGGCATAAATTTCAAATTATGTATTGGTCATATGCTTGGGTTTTAAATTTTATAAATTTGGGAGAGGAATCACTCTAAGTCTCCTCATATATGCATTAAAACAAATATGTATTAGAAATAGATTTATATGTTTTTTAAATCAATCTATAGATTAAGATGTACCAAAATATCTCAATTTTTTAATGCATTAAAAGGTGATGACAGCAGTGAGTATTTGTAGAAAGGATAAACTACTTTCTATTTTTGAATACTATCTTTTGAAAAGTAAAAGCTTTAAAAATTGTATTATTTCTTTCTGAATACAACAGCTACTCAGTTGAATCAAAACATAAGGTTCATATTGAACATTGTGTGAAACGTTAATTTTTAAAAATTATCTCCNTCCTCATACATGCATTAGAACAAATATGTATTAGAAATAGATTTATATGTTTTTTAAATCAATCTATAGATTAAGATGTACCAAAATATCTCAATTTTTTAATGCATTAAAAGGTGATGACAGCAGTGAGTATTTGTAGAAAGGAGAAACTACTTTCTATTTTTGAATACTATCTTTTGAAAAGTAAAAGCTTTAAAAATTGTATTATTTCTTTCTGAATACAACAGCTACTCAGTTGAATCAAAACATAAGGTTCATATTGAACATTGTGTGAAACGTTAATTTTTAAAAATTATCTCCCAAAATGATGTCAAGGGAAAATAACCTATATTTGTTATATCTACATTGAAATGTTACTTGGAGGGGTATAGTTACATAAGGAATTATTTTTAGAAAACTGATTTATCATGATCATTTACTGTTATTTTGAATCCTCTTGTTACTTTGAGTGAAAAAATAAGCATAATCTTTATTAAAATAACCAACACAAAAATATTAGTGGAATTTTATAATTGTCCTTTGTCACTTTAAAACAATTGGAAAGGTTGAGACTTTACTGTTAAGGAAAATACACAACTATTTCAAGTCAATTTGTTCAGCTGGTTTCAAAATCTCTGGCAAAAATAAAATCACCAATTCAAATGACAAAATGTGTTTTCTGAATGAGTTGTTAATCACTAGAAAGTAAATAGCACAGCTATCTAAAGGAAACTATTTCTGAGACAGATACGTCAAGTAATCTAATCCCCAAATATAAGTGTGTTATTTTATCATCTTGTAGATGAAAAAATAATCTCTCTGTTTAACGAATAGTAAGGGATACTGTAAAGAAGGTGGCATAATATATATGACCAAGTGTCCTTGTACTAGAGTTAGCGTAGGGATCAAACTGCAAATACAATTATTACATACATGTTTAAATGTCTTCTCTCCTTTAACAAAAATGATGAAGCTCCTAGAAAGCTAAATGATTAAAAATGGTGGTGGTTGGGAGGGGTGTTGGGGTGGTGGAGGACAGATTCTAATCTAAAATGCCTAGTGTGTATGGCTGCATGTCTCAAAAAGCTGTTACAGTGATAGCAAAACAGAAACTGTGAGTTGTACAGTGTTTTTCAAAAGCCAGGGTGGTTGAAATTAAAATGCCAGGAATCAGCCATATGATATGTGGTGCACCTTCTCAGAAGGAAAAATTGGAGGAGGTATTCTAGCATAAAAAAGTCACCATTACAGTACGACATATTAAAAATTGCCAATTAAAAGCATATAAAACTAGTTCATATGGTTCTGTCTTTGAGAATTTAGATGTAGGCTATGGTTCTTTTGCAAATTATATCTAACTGTTATCAATAGAAACCACGAATATTCTGACTCTGAAAGTAAGGTCTATTTTTGCATTCTCATTTGTTGCTATATGCATAAGTGTTACAATTTTGTTATGACAAATATGCTGTCATAAAATACCTATATAATAAAATCATGACACTATATATATTGAATACACACACACACAGAGAAGTATATATATATAAAGTATTTTAACATTGTCTGTAGGGAATAACATTATATTTCAAAGCCTTTCATTGCTCCTATCCATGTGTTAGCTTTTTATTATATTAAACTGTTTATTTATTATATTAAATTTACTGCTAATTAATAAGTGATTATTGATCATTGAACTGCAGTATTTTGTCCTAAAAATGAAAGCCCTTCCTAGCAGTACTGTATAGTCAACAGATGTGTAACAGAGACCCTTTTTTTCTAATTCCATATCTCCTCCTATAATTATAAGACAATTAAAACTGTTACTGGGTTCATAACCAAAACACATCAACAGATCAGGAGTTTTATTGTCATAACTCTTTAAGATATAGATTTCACGTTTCCATGTTGCTAGTGACAACTACTTGATGTTTCAACACATTTGTCACACAAACCGTTTGAATTTGGGGTTCCAATCTTCACTTATTTTTACCATTGTTCTTTATCTCTTATTCCATGGTAAAATATCTACATGACGTGTTATTTAATGGTTTTTCAGTGAAAAGTTATTTTCTACAATGGATGCCTTACCAAATGGAGGTTATTCCTGATAATTGCTGAAGAGTCCTTGCTACCACCACTATGAATTCTAATACTATCTAATGAGACAATTCTAGTGATGAAAGAAACCCCAGGGCAGAGTGAAGACTGTCACTTTTGGAATAGCTGAGGTCATAAATGATCCCTTTCAGTCCAAGGATTGGAATAGAGAAGATGAGGTAGAAGGAGGTTTAACCTGAGCTCACAATGGAGATTCTTGTATAAACTAAGTGGCAAATACCTTGACAGGTTACAATTACCATGTTTGTGCCAAGACGGAGTATGACATTAGAACTCTAGTTAGTTTGCATGATGAAAACATAAAAGTAGCCTCTGTGATCCAGAAGATGTACAAGAGAATTTTGTTTACCTAAATCACAAAGCATGAATAAGATAATTTTTTTTCTTCTACTGTCAGACATTTTGAAAAACATCATTTATTGGGCATTTACTGTGTGTTAGAGCCATTATATATAGTTTTCAAATCATAACATTGTGAGGCAGAAATATGCATTTCCTTTTGAATGTTAAGAAACTAAGATTAAGAGAGATTCAATAAATTGGCCTCCTAGGCATAGCACAAAGGCACAGTGCTCCAATTGGGAATTGAGTTTCTCTGACTAGAGCTAACTATTTTCACGATGCTACAACTTTATCTTGTTTTACAGGGTGTTTTTATAGAGGTATGACCCAACTATGTGGAAACAAAGAGTCAAAAGACAAAATACAGATCTAATGGGCTTTTATTTGCAATTCATGAAATGGTTAAGCCTTCCTTCTGCAAAATAGAATTAGAGCTCCCACCGAGCAATAGCAGAACGATGGGTTTTGTAAGGTGGGAACAAGGCAACAGGACATCAGCCAAAAGCTCCTTGTTAACATCAGGTTACTTCAGGCTACTTTTTCCTAAGGGTTCAAGCAAAGGGGAGTTCCTTATTACACTGACTCGGGTAAACTGGAATCTCCCGTTTTCAGGAAAAAACAAACTGATCTGTTTGGAGATTTATTTGCTGCCTTCCAATTTCAGTTTCTTTGTGTGGCACGTAGCATGAGTGACTCCATTTTGGTTTGTTCTGATCTATTGGGAACTAGTGTAGGAACTCAGTCCAAAACAACAGACTCCTATAGTTTTTGTTTAACAATTGACAAGAAAGGCAGCCACTGGCATTTGCCTGGAGGAGTAGTGTCAGGGCTGATTAACAGAGGAGAGAGAAGTTGAGTTGTGTCAGGAAGTAGAAGAGTTTTGTCAGGCAAAAAAAAAAAAAAGATGGTCAGAGAGTTCCATCACAGGGAATATAAAAGGCCCTGGCATGTGAGACACTTATGAAAAATTCAGCATGAATGGATCACAGGGAATAAGAGAGGACTGTTGACAGAGAGGAAGCTATAGAGATAGATTAGAACTAGAATTTTAAGAGCTTTATGTGGCAGTGGAGGGTAAGGGGCCAAATAATTAATATTAAATAAAATCACTAAAATACAAACAAAAAATAGTCACCAGAAATATAATAAAATATTTCACATGCATCTGTTTTCTGGAATCACAAATAGTTAAATATTTTTAGTATATATGGAATCTTGTATTTAGGTACTTCAACGCTTCTCAGTTCATAACTGAGAATATTGAGAAATTCGTATAGATAGTGGATTCTCCCAATGTCTTAAAGTTACTCCTGAAAGGACTTGGACTAGAACACAGATCTTATAACTTTATAATTTTCCATCATGCTATGAATTCTGCCTTCTTTTCTGAACTAGGCTAAAAATAAGTACTTGAATGCAATATAAACATGGTCTTTGAAGTATTATATCTATGATATAGACTAAAATAACTAAACTCTGATCTTCCCGCTGTCCCAGAATTATAAATTTGTCTTTGCCCCAAAGATGGAGCTGTGTTAAGACCAGAGATATTTCCTTGTCTACTCATCACCATTTTTTTTTTCTCTTCCAGAAAAACTTAAACGGTCATATTTTAGAATAGCTGCCTTTCTCCTAACAGGAAAGACAAAAGACAGTGAATGTCTGCCCTGTAATTCTCTCAAATAGGCTTCTGGATCTCTGGCTGTGGTTTCTGTTTATATTTTAGCGTTTCTTCCATGAACTTTAGTGAGTCAATCACTAATATCTAGGGAATGCATAGGTTAATTCAGGTAAAGTAGTGACACTATGCTCTATGGTTTATGGGACTGTACCTTCCAGCTGACAGTGAGATCCTCGAGAGAAGAAGTAGGCCTATATCTTGTTACTGTATTTCTAGTGTAGTATGGAAGAGGTACTCATTAATAAAATCTGCTAACTAATGGGTACACAGTCATGAATAAGACAAACACCACCAAAGAAAAATTACACTGGATGATGTTAGACTAGGAAGGCTTTCTTCAAGACTACTGCAATAAAGTAGAGAGACTGAACTGTGTTAAGCAAAAACTAGGGATGTTTTTAAGTGCTAGGTTGAGCTAGTGGGAAAACACAGGAAGACAGCCTGAGGGGGGACTTTAGTCGCTGTGATCAGGCCCTTTGTGCTGACTAATTGCTGACTATCAAAGTTAGGTTTCTACCCTCCCACAGAGACTGAGAAATAGGGAATCTATCATTGCTGATGATTACATTTCAAAGAGATGGCTCTCAAGTCCTAGAGAAAATATTCCTGGGTTGGAAAACTAGCAAGAGACTGGGAGAAGATTTACATCTTAAAGGAGTAGAGAAAAAATTTACAATGGAAAGTTAAAGTAAGTGCTCCAAGGAAGTAGAAGCCCTATAGGTCCGCATTAAGGAGAAATCTATTGACTGTCAATTAAGCTAAGAGGAATGTTAAGGCTCTATTGGTCAATGTGATCTGTGACCCTTTTGGTATTGAATCTTTATTGAACGTTTTTAAATTTTATGTATTGATTAGTGAATATTAAATACAAGGAGCAAATTGCAAACAGTAAATAAAATAGATGATTTTATGAAAGAAAAACAGTGAAGAGACAAGTTACACTGTGGATAAATCTGCAAATTTCAAAGTCTCCTGTTTGAGGATTCCTAAAAATAGATGGAGTAAAAAATCTAACAAAATATTCAACTCCCACCATTTACTAAAGTGGGACTTGAGCTTAAAGGTTGTGTAACCTTAAAAGATCGTGATATCTGGAATGCAAGTTTGCCAAACCAATGTGTAAAGTATAATAATTAGTTAAATAAGTATTGTAGGATTAAGATCAATGCTCAGCTCCATGATGTTCAAAGAAAATAAAGCTTCTGTATTTTTCCACAATTAATCTTATACTTCACAGGCATGGGAGGGAAGAGGAAGATCAAATCTGATCAAGTTTGATCTACACTAGATTCAATACTTTAGACTTCCCCTTTAAATTCAGGTGCTTGAAAGGCTCAGTCTTTCAAAATCTCTTCTCTTCTCTGTTTCTTTCTTTCTTTCTTTTTCTTCTTTTCCTTTCTTTTCTTTTTTCTTTTTTTGAGATGGAGTCACCCATGTTGGAGTGCAGTTTTATGATCTCAGCTCACTGCAACCTCCGCCTCCTGGGTTCAAGCAATTCTCTTGCCTAAGCCTCCTGAGTAGCTAGGAATACCGGCACGTGCCAATATGCCTGGCTACTTTTTGTAATTTTAGTCGAGACGGGATTTCACCATGTTGGTCAGGCTGGTCTTGAACTGACCTCGTGATCCACCAACCACGGCCTCCCGAAGTGCTGGGATTACAGGCGTGAGCTACTGCACTCTGCCCTCTCTGTTTCTTTTCAACATAACATTTAGGTAATAAATTTAAAAGATAGGTGGTAAGGATAAATGTGGCTTATGAGACTTACTGGAGGATGCTCTTTAAAATCACTAGTTGACCATATGTGGACAAATAGTCCATCAGGAAACATGGTTGTACCTACTTCCTTAGAGCAAGGCACTGATCATTTCACTCTAGTGTTGAATTATCCAAATAAAGAGACATTTTACTCCAATTCAAGACTTCTGTGAGCTTATTAACCCTTTTAGCACCTCCATGTTTACTCACAAGAAAGGAGAAAACCTAGAGTCCCATGGGCATCATTCACATGCTAATTTATCTACATGGTTTCCACAGCCACTCAATATCCTCCCATCAATGCCATGTTTTACTGAGATGAAGACTGCAACTACAATTTGAATATTATATCTATGAGAAGAAAACTTCTACGTTTCAAAATAATTGTAGAACGTAATTTATTGGTAAGCCTGGTATTATCTTTATTTGCTTCAGTTACAAGTAGACATTTTACAGCTGGGCCCAGTGGCTCACAACTATAATCCCAGCACTTTGGGAGGCTGAGGCAGGTGGATCATTTGAGGTCAGGAGTTCCAGACCAGCCTGGCCAACATGGTGAAACCCCATCTCTACTAAAAATACAGAAATTAGCTGGGCATGGTGGCAGGCACCTGTAATCCCAGCTAATTGGGAGGCTGAGGCAGGAGAATTGCTTGAACCTGGGAGGGGGAGGTAACAGTGAACCGAGATCATGCCACTGCACTCCAGCCTGGTTGATGGAGCAAGACTCAGTCCCAAAACGAACAAACAAACAAAAACAAATATTCATTTCACATACATAAGTGAATATATAAAATATTGATAATCCTGCCAAAATATGTTGCTGAGTTATAATGATATTACATTTTAAAATATGGCTGATCTTTTCTATTATACATAAGAAAAAATGAAAAAAATTCTTCCTGGTTTATGGTTGATTACTAATTGAGTTTTTTATCTTTTAAAAATTTACTAGAAATAAAATAGCTAACATATTAAGCACGTACTATATTCTTACAGGTACTACAGATTTATACAGGTATTATGGGGGCATGCATGCAAGTACTACAGTAAGCAGTTTGGGGAAGTTTAAACTTTCCTTCTGAAGTTTCAGTAATTGAGTCTGCTGAAATAAACTGACAATAGACAGATTAACAGAAAAAAAAAAAAAAAAAAAAACCCTTTTAATTACATGCATGTGCAGAGGAGCCTCACAGAATATGTCACTCAAAGAAGGGGCCAGATTGTTGATTATATAGCATAAAGAAATAGAAGTTTGAGGATTTGGGGGGAGGTGGTGATAAGTCACAGGAGGAAAACCGGACAAGCTACATAATAAGCAAAGGTTGTTGTATTATGCAGATACATTTCCTCAACTAATAAGATTGTGTTGGGGTAGCGTTCTGAATAATAGACAATGGTTTAATCTGAGAGTAATGATGACTTTCAATCTCTCCTCTGGTGATTAATCTTCACTGTTTTTTGACGAGATTCCTAGTAATGGAGCTCAAGACAATTGCATTCCTTTTGGAAGAACTTTCCTCAGTCAGAAAATTGAACATCAGAGAGAGTGCTTCCTTGAGTTTGGAAGAAGAAAAAGAAAAGAAGTTCACAGAGAAACCTTGATTCTGAAGGAGCTTCTAAGTCCTTTCAATTGCCTTTAATTAAAAATACTCAGCATGCCAATGCACCATACTTTGGGGTATCATTTTCTGAGCTTCAACAGCAATTTACAAGGATTATGTCATATAATTCTTACAACAATCTAGGATGTAGCTTTGATTTACTCCTTTGTTTTACAAATGAAGAAATAGAAACTCTAGCAAAGTATGTTGTCAAGGTCTCAGAGATTACAAATGGCATTAGTGAAATTCAATTCTATATATTCTGACATTTCAATATGTCAATATAAATTTATTTTGTTTTCCTTCTATTGTTTTACTTTTAAAATACGGTTAATATAAAATTATAATATTAAATTAGCATTAAATAAATATGCAGAATTACATAAATTTTCACTATAACGAGATTGAATTTGAAAAAGAATCTAAAATGATTAGTAGCTGGCATGCAAAATTTTATGTTTATGCTTATTATATAAAGAAGTACCTACATATAATTCTTACCTCTTTCATGTACTTTTCTAAAAAAGAAACTGGTTTCAAGAAAATAATGGCATTGTTATATTTAAAGTAAATGAAATACAGTGTTCACAGTCCTCCAATTAGTGAAATATGGTATTACAACTGAAAAAGAGCTAAATAATTCAATAACTACCTCAAAGTTGTAAACACATAATAAGCCAAGGGATTCCTTTCATTAACATAAGCTGAAGATATTACTCATAATATTTTCACATTATAGTAAGTTTATGTACTTTTTATAAACTAAAGTTACTTAAATCATTTTATTACTTGAAAGATAATTTATTTTAAGGCCAAAGAAAGCTATAGTTGTCTGCATATATTGGAGTTTTCTCAGGATAATTTAAGAAAGGCATATATGTTGGCCTAAGTAACTTAATTTGTTGCTTAATCTATCTCAACAATGGATAATATCCCATGATTTTTTTTAACTTGGTACGAGGAAACCTGACATAAGAAAGTTCTGGTTTCCCCAAAGCATGAATTAAAAAAAATTGAGAAGGTGAAATTGTGGCCAAGAAATAATAATAGAATCAATCCAATGATAATTATAATGACACATAAACTATTGCATGGGTTTAGTGTACATAATTCATAAATCTAGTGACCTAATCTTATGGTGTCTTAGCAGGCTGACATTTTTCCTTCATTTTGCAAATCCCTCTGAACACGAAAACTTCACTTAATGGCTAGACTTCAGAAAAAAAAAAAAAAGTGATACACCCTTAGCTGAAAAGATAATACCATGTCTTTATAAAATCATACCAGTCCTTTGGACACCTGCTAAATTAAATGCTTTATTGTTTGAAAGAACATTTCATTTAGCTATTGAAAATTGGGGCGACTACGTCTTTGGATATTTAGAAAATGCTCTTAAATATTCAACAGTATAATAACAATAACAGTTTATTGCCACCATTTAATTAAGAGTAACAGCTTTTTCAAACTCTAGAATCCAATCCAAACATAAGTGTATGGGATTTGATAACTAGAGAATTGTCTTTGAAAGGAAGGATGACATGATAGCTAATGCATGCACATGGAAACTAATTAGATTTTTTAGCTAATGAATCCCCATTTAAATAAATGTGATTTGATAAATAATGGATCCCCATGGAAATGAATAGAATTGGATGACTAACACACCCCACTAAAATGAATGTGATTCGATAGCTATCGCATCCTCATAAATGTGTTAGATTGAATCCCATTCATTTTAATTGCAATAAATTAAAATAGCTTTTGTTCATGGCCTTTTGGCTAGGATCAAATGCTTTGTCCTCTATTTGGGGACTATATTCCAACAAGGCAGGCAGCCTAGACTTACTGATCTAATCGGTCCCTTCCTTCTGTAACGACATGATCTATAAACTACACATGCTGTCCATTCTAGTAGAAATGAATCATTACTAAAACATTTCAATGGAATGTTTGGTGTAGTTCAGATTTCATTAATTTCAATAAGCAATTATTAGCTGTTATAAATAGAACCATCCAAATATTGTATTTAAATACCATTAGTATCAATAAAAAAGTCAACAGCATATTTCACATCCAGAATCAAATTTGTAATGTCTTTTGCTATGTGTTGCTTATAAGCAAATAATTATTTTATTAACAAAAATGAAATAGTAAATATTTTGTTAATAAATGTGTAATTTGCATATGGACTTGTGAAAACAAAATATGAAAAGTAGAATTTTGAAAAGGTGGTACATGATTGTCAAAATAATAACTCATTCTGAATGAATGTTTTTTGGAGCATTTATTACATTTACTTAGTTATATTTATTATCTTTCTATTTAATTGTGTGTTTTTTGGGAGGCAAAGACTGATTTATCTGTATATCCCAAAATAATACAGCATAAAGATATAGAAAAGCCTTGATCAAATCCATTTTTTTGCCACTACTTTCAAGTATTTCAGTTTTATGAGAAGACAACAAAGACAGAAAAATAGTGTAGCTAACTTAAGTGGGTAAGATATATTATTAATATTTAAATGATGGGATTAAAATTTAATAATGAAAATTAGTTTAGCTAGCCCAAATACACAAACATACAGAGACATTATGAGAAGCTTCAACAAAATTGTTTTGGCAGAATCCTGAATAAAGAGGTATAGTTTCCAAATGGATTCTTGGATAAACAGCATCCTGAAACCTTGGAAAATCCAACCCCTCTTTAAGTCTCGTATTTCTTCCTCTTTCTCAGTAATTTGCTGATAGAATTTCAAATTATTTCACATAGTTTCAAATGTGACTTCAGTAATACTTCTGGTATTATTAACACACGCATAAATATTTACCAATAAAAAGGGTGTTATGCCCAAGAAATATTTAATACAACAAAATTTTATTGTTATATACATATTTTACTGTACTTTAATTAGGAAATTAAGCAAGAAAGCAATAGCTCTTATCAGAAACAAAATTTCAAATGTGTTAAAATAAGTTTGAGATTATAAATATTGTTAGTATACTCGCTGTCCTTAGTTTGTCACTGCTTTTAAAGATAAATCTCAAAAGAACAGTTTTTCATTTGATTTTAGAGTAGGTAACTTTAATTATATTTTCCAGTGCATTATGATTTGCCCAAAAAAGAGCAGATTTTTTTCATATTCTTGTGATTAAAAACATATGATAACTACTGATTTCCAGTAAATACTATCTGAACTGTCAAACATGACATTCAAAGATCTTCAATTTTTCATTAGCCACAGGAAAAAACACACCACATATTTAGAGAAAAGAAAGAGTAAAAAAAAAAATGATATGGAAATTCCTTTACAGGTACAGGAAAAAAATATACTGGACAACATTCTTTTTTTTTGAGACGGAGTCTCGCTCTGTCGCCCAGGCTGGAGTGCAGTGGCCGGATCTCAGCTCACTGCAAGCTCCGCCTCCCGGGTTTACGCCATTCTCCTGCCTCAGCCTCCCGAGTAGCTGGGATTACAGGCGCCCGCCACCTCGCCCGGCTAAACATTCTTAATAACATAATTTTCTCTCTACAGTGGGAAGATGCTTAGCAAACTAAAAAAATTCAAAAATAATATGAGTGTTGTCATATGTTACATTTGGATAAGTCAGAGCCGTTCTTAACTGGAACCTCTTAGAAGGAAGACCATGTGTCTAATTTTTTATACAACAGATTGTATAATTTTGATGTTTTGATGACAATGATAATGAAACATGGCTTAAAAAGTAATCAGATAGAAAGCTTTAAAGATTTTTTTTTTTCAAAATAGGCAGCATAGCATGAAGGGTAAAAAAAGTAAAGTCTCAATCTGCACTCAAACAGCTTCAGCTTTGCTGTTTACCTTCTCTTTGTCTCCTGGTTGGGAACAACCCTCTCTGGTCACAGTTTATCTGTGAAAGAGGAATATTAATAATACAAATAAGTGTCTATTAAATGTATACATTTTAAAGAATGTTATATTTAATTTAGGGATACAGAGTAATCCTTTAAAAGTGAATTTATCCTTCACTTATGAAGTTTAGTTTGGTTTTAACTAAAAATAAATTTATATTCGACTGAATGTCAAAAACCGTACTGACTAGACCAATGTTACTTTGTCTACTCAAAAAAGATACTGGGAAGTTTATTCTGTATTTTTCCTCTTGCACATGGCTTTTCAATCCTAAATTATCGATAAGTTATGTTAATTAAATTAATTGACTGATTAATAGTCCTGGTAGACAATATGAAATGTTGATATAATAATCAGAATTATTTTGAAAGAAAGACAGAAAACAATACATTTTATTGGAAATATGATACTACATTAGAACATAAATTCCTTGTTAATTTTGCAATTTTTATGCCATCTGGTTAATTCCTTACCATACAAAATTTGTAGGTAGCTATATAGTTGTGAGATGAAATTCTTTATATTGAGAGATTTGTTTTTTATCTCTATTCCATGATGGCTGACAAAGAACCGTGTTCTCTATGGTTTGCAATTTTACTCTAGTGAGTTGTGTGAAAACTGTTTAGAACAAAAATATATATATACACACACACATATGTATGTGTATGTATATGTCTGTATATACATACACACATATACATGTTTGTGTATATGTATATAATTGTTCTATACATATATACACACACACACGTATATGTGTATGGGTATACATGTACACAGACACACACACACACACACACACTCATACACATGGTGCCATACTTTTTGGAAATCATGGACACTGAAAAACGTGCCAGTAAATGGAAACACACCAGTTGGTGCTTTGGTTTTGATAACATCATTTAGCTTAAAGTGGAAAATTGTTATTTCACACTAGAGGAGATTTCTGATTTTAATTTGGCCTTCCCAAAAAGGTGAGACGTTTCATTAAAGATATTCCCCTGTTCATTAATTAATTGATAAGCAGTTGCAATAAAGTGCTTAGAAGAGTGGTTGTCATTAGGCATTTCTCTAGAGGCAACATTTTAGGAAGAACAAACTATCAACTGAGGAATATTCTTAACCAGTGTTTAATATGCACAGAGAGTAAGGCCAGAGGTAGTTTATATTTCTCTGAAGCTATGGGAAATACATTTTTCAAACTCAGAATAATTCGCTATTTAAAACATGGTTCCCTTGAATTTTATAAATGGTTTAACAGCTCACAAAAGATATTGACAACTGTTCTAACAGGCATATTTGTATTAAATATTTCCTAATTTTTTATTTATAATTTTTAAACCATGAGTAGATTTTTTAAATAGTAACTGGAAATATTATTTCCTCCATTTCATTTCTTTTGTTTTGGTTTTGCTTTTGATTCTTGCAGCAGTATATTGTAATTACTTTCCATTGTACAGCATGTTTATGACACACTCCTCCACTCTTTTCCCACCCTTATTGCCCCCAGAGTTGTGCTTGTTATGGATCTAGCTGTGAGACAGCATTTTCTCAGGGTTTCTTTGCATTTTTTAGGATCAGTTGTCTTTGAGCCTGGAACATTTTAATGAGAACACTATGGTATGAGCTGCAGTCAGCTATCACACACACACACACAAGTATGTTATATGACTCAATTCTAGAATGGCAGAGTGAAGAGCATGGCAGACTCTTCCCAACAAACATATATATATATATATATACATATATATATATATATGTATATATATATATATATATATGTATATGTATATGTACATATATATGTAAAACAAGCATATACAGCCTCTCAAAATTTGCTTAGAGATATACAGCAAATGGGGAAATATTCATTCAAGGAAATCTACTCTGGTCCATATAAACTGATTCAGTTTATAGAAATTATTCCTGACTCTCTGCTTCAGATGGGTGTAATCAAGAAGGGAAGTCTTCTTCTTTCTTTAACTCCAGAATGGAGTCACAATTTTATCTCAGGGAGAGCACAGTGCTGGTGTTTTCCATTTCCCCTGGCCCTGAATGACAGAAGCTTTATTCTGGGAAGACATAGCTGAGGTGACTAGGGATATCTTCCTCTAGCCAGTCCTCACTCGTTGGGCATAAGTTCTACTCCAGATGCAGTAGGCCAGAAACACAGGGTTATAGGAACACTCACACCCCAGCTACTCACACCCCAGCTGGTATGTGTAGTGGAGGTCCCAAGCCAGGAGAAGCAAGCCAAGAAAACTAGGAACTACTCCACCAGGGTCAATTAATAGAGCTTGACCCCTTCTTCCCAAAGGAGAAGAAGTCCCCTTCTTCCAAAAGCATTGTTCAAAACCATGAAGATAAAGAATGCAGTCGATACTTTAGCTACAGATGAAGAGGCAGAGCCATATGAAATTTAACAGGAAGAACCAGGAAAAGAGACAAATCAGAAAAGCAGTCTTGAGATCACAGTCATCCGTGATCAGGAATGTTGTGCATAAACACTAAGCAGTGTTCACTCAGGAGGAATTGTAACAGGTCATGGGGAATACTTGAAAACTTTCCCCATAATGCATGTAGGTCAATAAATAGAGAGTGAAATCCTCATTGGAACTAGGGGATTAAGCACAATCTCTGACCCAGCTGGCTGAAAGTAAGCTACTCTGACCCAGGAGTAGTTTCCGGGAAGCCAGACTTAAAAATAAAATCACATTAATTATTGGATGTCTGAGAGTACGTATGCATACTCAGAGCTGCATCCTCCTGGGAATAATTAGAGAGAGAAAATGTAAACCACTAGTTCCTGGCTAAACAGGGCAAAAACATAAACTTGAACTGTGAGAGTAGTATGAAAGCCACAAACATGAGCATGTGTGTGCACACACACACACACACAAACACACACACATCTAATGGTAAGGCAGAGCAATCGGACTAGCCAACAAAGCTGAAGCAAAGCTATTAGCAAATTTGAGGCTTCTGTTGACCCAGAGGTGACGCCTAGGTAGCCATCGTAAAAGATGTAAAATAGTTAGTTTGGCCAAGTCACTAAATAACCAAATTTCTAGGTAAACATTAGTATCTTGGTTAGGGGATCAGTATCCTGAGATGCTGCAATAAATTGTCTAAAATGTCTAGTTTTGAACAAAAATTATGAGACATTCAAAACAACAAGAACAACAATTTAAAATAAGAAACTGACTAAAATAAAAGTAAAGTCAATAGAAATGTTTTGAAGTGACTTAGATATTGGAGTTGGCAGAGAAAAATTTTAAAGCTGTTATTATATTATTGTAATTTTATAAATATGTTCACATATCTAAAGAACATCACGCCCAAATAATTAAGGAAGGTATAGTAACAATGTTTCATCAAAGGGAGAATATCATTAAAATACGGAAATTATGCCTTAAAACCTAATGAAAATTCTAGAGATAAAAAGTACAATCACCAGAGTAAAAATTTTGCTAGAAGAGCTCAACATTATATTTCAGGTGAGAGAAGAAGGAATCAGCAAGACTTGAAGGTATGTAAATTGATATTATGCAGACTGAAAAACAGAGATAAAAACAATAAAAATAAAAGATCCTTGGAGAAGTATGAAGCACCAGTAAGCGTGCCTACATGTATTTAATGAGAGTAAGTAAAATGGAAGAAAACGAAAAGGTCAAAATATTTGAAGAAATATTTGTGAAAAATTTGCCAGATAGTTGAAAAAAAAAAAAAAAAAAAACCCTTTTATACAACCAAGAAACCCAACAAATTCTAAATAGAATAAATACAGAGAGAGCATATCTAAACCTATCCAACTCAAAATGTGAAAAAGCAAGGTAAAACAAAAATGTTGAAGCAGTCATAGAAAAACTGTAGCTAATACCTACAAGTGAACCCCAGTAAGATTAACAGCTGACTTCGCATCAGAAACAATGGAGACCTGAAATCATAAAGGTGATATATTCAATGAGATGAAAGTTTAAAAAAAAAACACTTGTCAGTTATGCATTCTGTATCCAACAACTCTAACTTTCCAACATGAAAACAAAATAAAAATGTTTCCAAATCAAAAAGAGACATAAATAACGTGTTGCCAGCAGACGTGCTCTACAAGAAATACTAAAGGAAATTCTTTTAGCTAAAAGCAAATAACACCAGATGATCATTCAAGTACACAGAAAAATAACAAATACCAATAAAGAAAATTATATAATTACAAAAGATAGTATAATTACATATGTCTTATCATTTTTTATTCTTGTTTAAGAGGCAATTGCATAAGCAATATATATAATTATCTTATTGGGATATGATACATGTAAATGTAACACATTTACCAATAAAAGCACAAAAAAATTTGGCTTGAGCAAAGCTGTATTAATGTAAGGAAATGACACCAAAATGTAACTTGAATATATCAGAGGAAATAGAGAGAACCAGAAATTGTAATTAAGAAGGTTGATACAACAAACTCTCCACTTGATCTTAGCCAAAAGGCCGAGAAGCGATGAACAAACTCTCTAAATATACACTTGCTCTTTATTTTTTTAACTTTTCAAAATACAAATATTACATAAAGTAATAATTATAAAAGAGATTACATGGATTTTAATATATATACACGTCATGTGTGTAATGATAGCAGCATAAGTTTGGAGAGAATGATTCTATAAAGGAGTAAGTCTTTCATATTTCACTTGAATTATGTTAGTAGAAAACTGTAAGTTTTTGATAAGTTGAGATTATATTGTAAGCCCTAGGAATAATTCAAATAATTAATAAAATAATTTAAAATTATAACTCAAAAGCATGAAGATAATTAAAATATTGCTCCAGAAAATACACATTTAATATAAAATAAGTCACTAAAAGGTAGGAAAAATAGATGAAGATATATATTAGGGCAAAAGGAATGGAGATATGCATCAAATCATATTAAAATACATTAAATGCTGAATTGATAAAATTAATCCAGTCAAAGCAAATATTTTTTACATTAGATTTAAAAATAACACATTTCCCACTGTACTCTAGCAGAGAAAATATACTTTTTTCCTATTTATTTATTTATTATTAAAGGTGGCTTTTGCTGTGTTGCCCAGGTTGGTCTTGAACTCCTAGGCTCAATTTATACTCCCACCATGCTCCCCCGCCCAATTGCTGGAATTACAGGCATAAGCCACCACAGCTAGCCAGAAGATACACTTTAAATTAAAAAAAAAAATAAGTTGAAAAGAAAAGCTAGAAGCAGGAAAGCAGCCACCACCATAGTAAAGCCGGACTGGCTATACTAAAATTAGACTACGTTAAAACAAACAAGTGTTATTAAAGAGAGGCATTTCATGGTGACAAAAAGTCAATGTTTTAAAAATATATAATAATTATAAACGTACATGCAACTGACAACATAGCCCTAAATACAAGAAACAAAAGCTGACAAAACTGAGAAAGGGAATTTAAAATTAATATTTGGATATTTTAATAATCTACTTAAATAACTATGTAATAGCTTTTCAGAAGCTCAAAAAAAACCACACACACAATATTTGAACAGCACTATCAACCATCTACACCTAATAAAATCCATAGAACACTCCACCAAAATCAGAAAATACATTCTTCTCAAAACCTTTGGAATATTTTCAGAATAGGCCATATGCTAGTACAATAGGTGAAAGAGATGGAAAAAGTACAACATATGTCCTTGGACCACAGTGGAATTAAATTAAAATAAGAACAAAAATAAATCTGAGAATTTCTCAAATGTGCAAAAATTAAGCAACATAGATAACCAATAGGTTAAAAAATCACAAGGAAAGGTAGAAAATACTTTGTGATTAATAAAAATTAAAATACGACCAAGTAAAACTTATGAGATACAGCTAAAACAGAGCTCAGAAGAACATTTATAACTATAAATTCTGTAAAAAAGAGTTGAAATTTGAAATCAAATACTTAACCTTCCACCTTGAGAAACTAGGAAAAGAAAGGCAAACTAAGTATATACAGAAAACAGAAGAAAAAATAATGATTAAACACAAATAAATTAAATGATAAATATATAAACCATAAAGAAAAATAAGATTGCCCAAAATTTGGTATTTAAAAAGTTCAACAAATTGACAGGTCTTCATCTACAATAACCATACAATTTAAAAAGAGAAGACATAAATTACCAAAATCAGAAAAGAAAGAGAGCATTGCTACCAAACTTACAGAAGTATAAACAACAATTAGGAAATACTGTGAAACTCTATGCCAGGACACCACATAACTTAGAAGAAACAAACAAAGTCCTAGAAAGACACAAACTACCAAAAGTAACTTAAGAAATAGAAAATATAAACTGGCTTATGACAAATAAAGAGATTAAATCTGTAATGTAAAAATATCCCCCTCCCCCTACCACCACCCTGACACACACACACAAACTCAGGTCATGATGGCTTCACTGGTGAATTATATCAGATATTAAAAGAATCATGACTAATATTGAAAATATCTGTCGATACCCTAGAAATACAGAATTTAAAATACAAATTAAAAAATTTATTCAACTTGCAATAATATTAAAAAATGAAATACTTAAGAGTAAATTTAAATGCAAAACTGCAAAAGATTGTTGACAGAAATTAAAAGATTTAAATAAATGGAAAGACAGGCTGGGCACAATGGTTCAGGCTGGTAATGCCAACACTTTGGGAGACCAAGGTGGGAGGATCACTTGGGTCCAGGAGTTTGAGACCAGCCTGGGCAGCATAGGAAGACCCTGTTTCTACAAAAAAATGAAAAAAATATATATATATATACACACACACACACACACACACACATATATACATGTGCTTATATATACATATATTATTTATAATTTATGTAATATAAATTATACAATTTTTATATAATTATATAACTAGCTGGATGTTCTGCCACACACCTGTAGTCTCACCCAGCTATTCACCTCTGGAGGCTAAAATGGGAAAGTCACTTGAGCCCAGGAGTCTGGGGCTGCAGTGAGCCATGATTGTGTAACTGCGCTCCAGCCTGGGTGACAGAGCAAGACCCTTTCTCAACAAAAACGAAAACAAATGAATTAATTAAATAAGTGTAAAGACAGCCTAAAGTACATGTTCTGGTACATAGACTTACTTATTTGCACTTTACTTGGTTTCAGTGATGCAAATTAATGGGTTCATAATAAGCTTTTCTATTACTATATATTTTCATTAAGATCTAAAAATCATGCTGTTACCATTTATATGGCTAGATAGATTCAGGGAGGGCGCTTTTTTAGCTGTCCTACAACCTAATGTGGGATGCAAGATGTGAGAAATTCACTAGCCAGACTCATACATTTAGTCCAAGGTTTTTCAACATTGGCATTATTGACATTTTAGACAATTCATTTTTATAAGGGAACTATTTTGTGCATTGTAGAAAGTTTAGCAGCATCCCTGGATACTAGTCAAGCTCCCTGTTCCCCACTCGCGGGTTTCTCAATGCTCACACTTACGGCCCTGTCGTGACAATAAAAAATGCCTTTAGACACTGCCAAATGTCTCCTGGAGGGGGTGGGGTAAATCACTTCCCTGTGAGAATAACTGATTTAGGCTACGACATAAGAGGCCTCCGAATTCATTTTGCTTTTACCATAATCAGAGCAGCCCTTCCCTATATTACTAGCCTACACATTTTCTATGGGTCTGCCAGGGCAAAGCAAAGCACTACCTTGCCATTTACCTTGTATCTGACTTTTCTTCAGTGATCTCCATCTCCTCTCAGTTCCTAAGGAAACCATTAGCCCCCAACTCCCAAAAAAGTCATTAATTGATGTATCATTTTATATTATTTTCTATTAACTTATATTTGTTGTCTTTTTTCCCTACTGAGCCTATATGTACTTGCTACTAGGAAATATGTTATACATTTTATTTTCTATGTGTGATTAACAAAGTTGAAATGCTCACTTAATAAATGGTTGGATGTTCCAAACATTATACACACACACACACACACACACACACACACGACATTTCTGAACAGAGAATGCGTCTTCCTTTGTGAGTCTATGAGTCTGTATGTATGAGAACAAGATGTATGTCACTGGGGCATTTTAACTAATATTAAGTCTGATTTGTCAAGTGGTTTAACTATTTCTTTTTTCATAAGTGAAGCATCATTGAAAAAATGTATATTAACTCTTTTAAGAGGCACATACATATAAATGCTACATATGTGTACAGAACTAAGCCAGGATCTTGGTAAACAAACTATAAAAAGTCACCAGTCAATATTATATCATTATACAGCTTCTAGTGTGCAGTATGGCACAAATACACATTTGGTGACTGAAACATAATAAGCAACATTCTACCTACATACGTTATCTTTAAAATTGTAACATTTTCTGGCAATAGGTATTTTCACTTTACTCTAAACATGCAACCTGCTAACAAATTCTCTCCTGAACTCAGCGTTTCTAAACAGAAATGGCTTTTTGACGTATGATAGCAGAAATAATGCAGGTGTAAAAGGGGTCATATAAAGAAGTATATTCAGTAAAATTAAGAGGATCTAGGCCCTTTTGTTTATATTCTACTACATGAAAGGAAGTAATTCTGAGATTATGGCACTTATTGGACTTTTTAAAGTTATGAAACACTTCAAAGGTTAAACAATGTTATTAAATGGTTTTAGGAGTTCATAAATTAGTCACTATAGATTTTTTAACAAATGCACTTTAAGATAAAGCAGAATGATTTGGAACTGTATTGATTGATTCCATTAAAAGTGTCAATATATATCCTCATTTCACTTTTCCTTTAGAAATACAATCAAGAAAATGTTGGTACTACTGGTTATAATTTTTAATACTAAATTAGAGTATTTAAGTGTATTCTAACTTATTTTTTTTCTGACAAGCAAAAAAGTCACTAAAAACACATTTGAAAAGAAATGTTTCTGCCCTAATGTATCTCAGATGGTAGAATGATTTGGAGAAAATAGCTCTTGGTGAAACATGTAAAAACATCAGTGGGTGGAGAAGTGAGAAATGTTTCATGAATGATTCTTGAGTTGTCAAATATTAAAATAAAATGCATCTTCTATTTTGGTTTCTGAATTTAAAAGCGATTCCAAGTAAAGCTCTAGTTAATCTATTATGTCATCCAATTGTGAAAATTACCTAAAATAATATATTTCATGATGGAGAAAATTTCCAGATTTCAAGATTTCTGAGCCAACTGCAAGGTTGACGCCAACCTAGACAGAGAGATCAACATGGGACCTGATGAAAAGAGAGAGGTTTAGTTGTTGTTTCTTTATTTTTTTTATGAGTCAAATTGTATTTGAGGAAGAAGTACAACATGTCAAAATCTGAAGGAACAGAAGAGAAGAAAAATGAAAAAAATAAACATGTGTCAAAGCAGGACGAAATAAGAAAACAATCTTGGTTCTGCATTACTCTTTTTAACATGTGACTGTGAATGGTAAATGTATGTATTAGAGTGACACTTTCATCTAATACTCAGTATGTGTGTATTATGAAGAAGCAGGTTAGACATTAGTGACATTTGCATAACTAACAGTGACCAGCCAGTATAGGGACATGCGAAAGCTTGGAAAATGCCCACTTGGTGTTCTTATATTCAGGGAAATAAACAGCAATCTCAAAGCCCACGTAATGCCAATCTGTACAGACACACTTTGCTACCTGCCCTATCAATAATCTCCTTTGAGAATCTAGGGCCATTTACATTGCATATGTGAGCTAAATGTGCCTGCTGGAACTCTGTTATCATTATGTTCTTAGGCAGAAGGAAATTTTTGAGTCTGAGTTCACTCAAACCCTGGCTTACTAACCAGTAAGTCTTGGTTTATATTCTGCCCCAACAAAAACAACCAAGTTCTTGATTTACTCTCCTCTGGCAAATCTCCGTTATTATCCTTTCTACTTACAATATACAGTGCTGTGTATCCATGTAAACTACCATGTTCAACTGTATAGTATCTTCCCCAACTGATGATGCCTGGATAGTCCTTTTCAGTTTTAACAACATTATGCCTATACTGAGAGTATGGATATATGGAAAGGAGCTACCTTTACAGAAAATAAAAGCTATATGAAGAAGGTACAGAAAAAATTGGAACATATGCCAGGCCAATTTGTATAAAAAGGAGAAAATATGAGAAGCTTAGCAGAAGTGGCTAGAGTAGGAGACACTGCATGATAAGTGTATGGCATGACCTCACCTTTTCTTAATGTATATTGGCAAAGAATTGGATACTCATTTCCTTTAAATAAAATGATAAACCCTGAGATAAACACATTTCTTTGGATATTCTGTACTGCTTTCCTCTTATTGAATCTCACTATCTATAAAGTCGTTTCAGAAGTGCTATATGTGTGACTTCTTTTGAAAGCAAGTAGACATTGTTTTAATAAAAAAGTACTTTTTTCCTTTGACTTTAACTTTTATTTGCATAGTTTAATGTGCTTTGAAGCCAAAAAAATCACTTCATTTACCCAGCCATAGAAATGGTGATAACAGGGAATTTAGATTCTGATAAAATAAAATAACAATATAAAGGCTTATTCTGGATTCATTAATTTGTATCACTGAAAGAAAGTGAACTACCAATAAAACACATGTGCTACGATATACACCACAAGGGCAGGGATGCAACATGTTCTAAGAGATTATGTGACTATTCATCATGCGAAATGTGTCTACCTACAGATCATCTGTGCACAAACTTATATGCATGTACATGCACATAATTTGAACAAATAAATCTCTGCTTTTTTGTCTTTCCCCCTGGAGCTCTGGCTATCTTTCCATTTTGCTGTTCAGATTAAAATACTATCAAAACCAGGCATGATTCTCCATCATTTGTTTTATTATGGTAACATTTACCTTCATTTGAACAGTCACTGGCCACAAATCTTCATATGTGATGTTATAGTGCTGACTTTCTGATGTATAACAATGTATAGAATTCTCAATAGAATGCACATAATTCAGAAATATGTAACTGAATGACCATTAGAAATGAAAAAGGTTTACTGAAAAGAAATCAAAGAAAAATAAAATCAGTATATACCATTTCTAAATTGCTAACATTAAACCTTAGTGTGTTCATGAACAAACTTAATTCCATTTTCTAACAAGTAAACCAAAGCAAAATGCTATGATTTTCATCTCTTTAGCAGTATTATAGCACAAAAATGCCATTCTCTGAAATTCATATCCATCAGACTAAAATGACTGAATTTACATCAGCTATTTGATGGAATAAAATAAATTGTTTTAATAGGACATACCAAGTGGATCAATGTTTCCTGCTTTGAAAATGAGCATCTTAGTTTTCCCTAGGCATTTGTGGGAACAAGAGATCATTATTCTATGACATAGTTTCATTCCATTGACATTTCTGAACAGGGAATGCTTCTTCCTTTGTGAGTCTATGAGTTTGTATGAAAACAAGATGTATATCACTGGGGCATTTTAACTAATATTAAGTCTGATTTGTCAAGTGTTTTAACTATTTCTTTTTCATAAGTGAAGCATCATTGAAAAACGTATATCAACTCTTTTAAAATGCAAGGATACTCTTATTGACTAAATGACTGAATTGATTCATTAAATAGTGCCTTAACTGCCTAAAATAGTAAATGCAACTTCAAAAGGTGTCAAACTTGCAACATGGAACATCTCTGGCAGTAAAATAATCAATATAACCATTCCATTTTCCATTTTGTGAAGGATTTTATGGCTATTTAGTAAAGTTATTTGCCCTTGTTTTTACTTTTTTTCCTTTCCAGCATATTCTATAGGCTTAAATGATACAACATGCACAGAAAAAAATTAACTGCTGTATTTATGGTTCATATTAAAGTGAAACAGAGCAGACTATTATAATGAATGTTTGAAAATCTCAGAAACTCACTATTATGTAGAAATTATGGTGACCTGGGGAATTAGAATTTTGATTATTTTGTTTGTGTTTTCATTCTTGAGCAATGACTTAGTGCTGAATTTAAACAAATAAGGATTCTATATAATACTTTAGAAATGTTTTTAAGGATTTCAGAGATCATAACTGTAAGTACTTTAGTAGATAATATACATAGACACAAGAAAATATGATTGTCATACATTTTAAATATACATCATTTATTCATTTAACAGATTGTTTTAGCAACATGGACTACACCAAATGTTAGGAATACAGAATTATCATAAGCCCTTGAAGTCTTCAGTTTAAACCCTACCGTCCCCACATGCATGTAAAAAACAAGTCCCTATGTTTGCTTATGACTTCTCTGAAACTTATTTTCAAAACAAAATTAAATGAATAATATATGAATTACCTTATCATTCCATCAACAAAATGATCAGTCTGATTTATTACCTACATCTTCTGTTTCTTTCCCTTGCAATGATAGCTCAAGCTTTCTTCTTTCTTACAATGACCAATCTTCCCATTTGTTTGAAAGGTCTTGTCTCCTCTTGTCAACACAGAAAGTTTTGACTTCTTTCACTAAATTATGAAAAAATTGAGTGTTACCTTCTTTAATTTACTACTGTTTAAAGCCTCTGTGAAAATAAGCTGACCTGAATATTTGCTAATACACTAAATTTTGTGATTCACCAGGTCTGGAATTGATCTCTCTAATGTTGCACTTTGTGTACCTTTGGTTAAACAAGCAATTCAATGAGGACCAACCCTCATAAGGCATAACCAGCAGTGTAAGGATCTCTTGTACAAGAAGACAAGAGAATTATTTTAAAATAGAGGTGCTACAGAGAGTCCTCAAAGTCTCTCTGCAGAGTAGTTATAAGTAATCTCTAAGTTCTATCCTTTCTCCAGTCATAAATCTGAATACAGACAATCAGGTTTTTCTTTTATTACCTAGTTAATGTCTATTACAATAAGACTCTAGCTATAAAATAAGCAAACAAATGATTACCAGAAGAAACAACTCATACCTAGAAAACTTGTAAACACTTTGTAGATTGTTGGATTCTTCTTCCCTCCTTATTAGCGAAGAAGATAAAGACCTTAATTTTATCCTTGTGTCTATCCAGAGTCAACCAAACTTGACCAAAATATTTTTGGTCTAAAATTTTCCAGGTAGATAATTTAGTCCAATCTACTCATTATATAATATTTATTAAATATAGTATGTGATAATAAATATGTAAATAATAAATATATAATGAGTAGATTAGATGATCTTCCACTATACTCATTGTGTAATATTTATTAACTATAATACATATACAAATATTATATGATATATAAATAATTATATAATGAGTAGATTGGACTAGTGTATTTATTTATTCATATAATGAGTAAATTGAACTAGATGATGTACCCAAAAAATTTATTTTCATTCCCAAATCCTATGATTTGTGAGAGTTAATATATTAGCTAGTAAAAATAATAAAATCCCCATACTAGCAAGGGATTTTACTAGAATTAAAGTTTCCATTTAAACATGTGAGCACTTTGGATATAGCAGTATTAAATAGATTGGGTATTTTTTGCCAATAATTTCCAATAGCAAGACTATCTCCAATTAGTGCTTTAAAGTTTAGACCAGTGTAGTTTTCCCAATATGTTTCCATTTTGTAATTACCAAAGTATGGTAAAAAGGTCCAGGTTTAAATTTTGTAATTATGTTATTTTTCACTGTTTAATTACCTATCTGTGTTCTCTTAAAACTCATTGAGCTTCTTTAAAATAAATATTTTGAATTCTTTGTTGAGTAAATAATAGATCTCTATTTATTTAGAATCTCAATTTCTTTGGAATCAGTTTATTTTGATTCTTTTCATACAGGATTTTGATCAATAAATCATTTTTAAATAGATGTTCCTATGGGGTAAAAGATCTGAGACTCCCTATTTTGCCATCTTGTTGATCTTGCTCTGTGTTTTGATTTGTGAAATGGATAATTTTACCAAAACTGTGATGCCAGGGTATCATTATTAAAATAGCTGTGGCAAAAGGTGACGATGTTATTTTTTATTGCTTTCACAAATTTACAGTAACATGGCAAACAAATGAACGTGACTATTATTTGTAAAATTTCACCAGTGTTAATTTTGATCACAATAGACATTGTTAAGCATTATGGTACTTAACACACACTTAAAGTACCATTAATCTATTACTACAACCTCATTTTATCTACAATCACTTTAATTAATGACAGCTAAATCTAAAATCATATCATATATTGGATAGTGTGTGTCTGTTACATATTAAGTTGCACATTTACTAATTCTCCAGAATTTATTAAAGTTAAAATTTATGTTTTATATTTTCTATTGAATGAAAATGGGCAGGTTTATCAAACAGACCACATCAATACATACAAAGTTCTATTTATAGAAAGACTGTTTGTGAACATTTTAAAACATGCTTTGTAGGAGAAAATCAATGCTAGTAACTTTATTATATTAATACTAAATACATTATTAATGCAATAGCTACATTGAAAATTCTGGGAGTAAAAAGTAGTCTTGGCTGAAAATACTAAGAAATCACAATAAATAAGAGTTAGAGTATAATATATAAAGGTAGATCTCTGCAAAGATGCATATGCAAAATTTACGATGCATATGCAAAATTTCCAAGGCATATATGTTTTTCAGTTAACTTGTATTAAGTGTTGATATGATTTAGATCTGTTCACCCACCCAAATCTCATGTTGAATTGTAATCCACCATGTTGGAAGTGGGGTCTGGGAAGAATGTGATTGGATCATGGGGGTGGATTTTCCTCTTGGTATTGTGTCACAATATTGAGTGAACTCTCATGGGGTCTGCTTGTTTAAAAGTGCGTGACACCTCCCCTTTCCTCTCTTGCTCCTCCTGCCATGTAAGATGTTCCTGCTTCTCTTTTACCTTCTGCCATTATTGTAAGCTTTCTGAGGCCTCCCCAGAAACCAAAGCCTTTAGATTTCTTGTACTGCAGAACCTGTAGAACTGTCAGTCAATTAAACTTCTTTTCTTTATAAATTACCCAGTCTTAGGCATTTCTTCACAGCAGTGTGAGAATGAGGTAATACAGAAAACCGGTACTGAGGAGCGGGGCATTGTTATAAAGATACCAGAAAATGTGGAAGCACTTTTGGACCTGGGTAATGGGCAAAGATTAGAAAAGTGTGGAAAGTTCAGAAGAAGACAGAAAGATGACAGAAAATTTGGAACTTCCTAGAGACTTGTTAAATTGTTGTGAACAAAATGCAGATGGTGAAATGGATAACAAAGTCCAAGCTAAGGATGTCTCAGATGTACATGAGGAACTTATTTGGAGCTGGAGTAAAGGTAACATTTGCTGGTTTTTTTTCTTTTCTTTTTTTTTTTTTTTTTTTTTTTTTTTGAGTCTTGCTCTGTCGCCAGGCTGGAGTGCAGTGGCATGATCTTGGCTCACTTCAACCTCCTTGTCCCAGGTTCAAGCAATTCCTCTGCCTCAGCCTCCTGGGTAGCTGGGACTATAGGCACATGCCACCACACCTGGCTAATTTTTTGTATTTTAGTAGAGATGGGGTTTCACCATGTTGGCCAGGATGGTCTTGATCTCCTGACCTCATGATCCGCCCACCTTTGCCTCCCAAAGTGCTGGGATTACAGGCATGAGTCACCTCACCCAGCCCCACATTTTCTATGTTTTAGAAGAAAGTCCTTGCTCTAGATATCTGTGGAATTTTGAACTTGAGAGTGCTGACTTAGGGTACATGGTGAAGAAATTTCTAAGAAGCAAAACATTCAACAGGTGACCTGGCTGCTTCTTATAACTTAAGTTCATATGAATGAGCAAATAAATGATGCAAAATTGGAACTTACATTTAAAAGAGAACCAGAGTATGAGAGTTTGAAAAATTTGCAGCTTGGCCATGTGGTATAAAAGGAAAGCCATTTTCAGGAGAGGAAATCAAGCTGGCTGCAGAAATTTGCATAACTAAATGAAAGGCAAGTGCTAATATCCAAGACAATGAGGAGAAGGCCTCAAAGATATTTCAGATACCTTCATGGCAGCTGCTCTCATCACAGGCCTGAAGGCCTAGGAGGACAGAATGGTTTTGTGAGCCAGGACCAGAGTCCTGCTGCTCCATGCAGCCTTAGGACACTGCTTTCCGTGACCTGGCTGGTTGGTATCCAACATTAGCTCAAAGCCTCAGGCCACAACTCCAGAGGGTGCAAGTCATAAGTGTTGACATCTTCCATGTGGTGTTAAGCCTATGGATGAGCAGAATATAAGAGTCGAGGCTTTGGAGCCTCCACCAATGTTTCAGAGGATGTATGGAAAAGCCTGGATGTCCAGGAAGAACCCTGCTATAGGGACAGAGCCTTCATGGAGAATCTCTACTAGGGCAGTGCAGAGGGGAATTGTGAGGTTGGAGCCCCCACACAGCATCCCTACTAGGGCAATGTCTACTGGAGCTGTGAGAAGAGAGCCACCCTTCTCCAGATACATGAATCATGAATGCACCAGCGGGTTGCACCTTGCACCTGGAAAAGTCACAGGCATTCCACACCAGCCCTTGAGATCAGCTTTGGGATCTGAACTCTACAAATCCATGGGGACAGAGATGCCTAAAGCCTTGGGAGCCCACCCATTGCATCAGTGTGTCCTGGATGTGGGACATGGCATTGAAGGAGATTATTTTGGTAATTTAAGATTTAATGACTGCCATGCTTTTATGAGTACTTGCATGGAGCTGGTAGTTCTTCTGCTTTGCCTGATTTCTCCCTTTTGAAATGAAAGTATTTACCCACTGCCCATATACTCATTGTATCTCGGGAGTAACCAACATGTTTTGATTTTACAGGCTCATAAGTGGAAGGGACTAGCCTTGTCTCAGTGGAGACTTAGAACTTTGGGCTTTTCAGTAATGCTAGAAGGAGTTAAGACTTTGGAGGAATGTTGGGATGGAATGATCATATTTTGCAATGTGAAAAAAAACATGAGATTTGGAAGGGTCACGAGTAGAATGATATAGTTTGTATCTGTGTCTCTGCCCAAGTTGAATTGTAATCTCCAATGCTGGAGGTGGGAGGTGATTGGATCTTGGGGGTGTATTTTGCCCTTGGTACTCTGACAATCGTGAGTGAATTATCACGACATCTCATTGTTTAAACCATTGTGGCACCTCCCCTGGCCCCCTTGCTCCTTTTCCTGCCATATAAGACCTTCCTGCTTCCCCTTTCCTCTCCACTGTGATTATAAGTTTCCTGAGGCTCCCCAGAAGCAGAAGCTGCTATGCTTTCTGTACAGCCTGCAAAACTGTGATCCAATTAAACCTCTTTTCTTTAAAAATGTTCCAGTCTCAGGTATTTTTTTATGGCAGTGCAAAAATGGACTAATACCTTATATTAGGTATAGCATGATGCAATACCTTACATTAGGGATAGCATGATAAAGTACCATTTTTCTGCTCTCATAAACCATACATTCTACCAGAAAATGTTTATATTGTTGTATGTCTGTTTACTGATTGCTATCTTATGAGGTCCATGTTGTCTTACATTTTAATACATGATGTTTGTATTACTGTGATTGTTACAAAATGATTAACTGAGTTATTACCAATAGTTTATCAAAACTGTGCCTACATTCTTAAGGGTATATACTACTAAATTTGCTTGCCTTTTCTTTGTTTAATATGTTTGTTTTTCTAAGGCCATTGTAACGAAGAACCATAGCCTGGACAGTTTAAACAACATAAATTCATTTTTATCACAGTTCTAGAGGCTAGAAGTCTGAAACCAAGGTGTCTACAGAGATGAATTCTTCTGAGATGTCTCTCCTTGGCCTAGGAATAGCTGTCTTCTCCCTCTGTTTTCCTATTTTTTGGTCTCTTTTGATTAGAACCCACTGTAATGATTGTATCCTAACAAAATTACCTCCTTAAAGACCCTATCGCCAAACAGATTGTATTCTGAAAAAACTGGGTGCTAGAACTTCAACATACGATTTTAAGGAACACAATTATTTATTAGCATTTTATACATCCATTTAACTGTGTACTGCGAAGAGCACAGATTCTAGAGCTGCAGTGCCTGGTTTTAAATCCCAACCCCATTGCTTACTAGTTATCAGAGATTACAGAAATTACATACATTTTGTGAATCACTTTTAAACCAAAAATACTGAAAGGACTTATACTATATAATTTTAAGTATTAATTGGATAATTGTAAGTTGTGTGCCAAATGGTAAACTATTTAAATGTTAATTATTGTTCTTTAGATTACTGTCATAGCTTTTAATTTCATCATAAGCCTTCAGACTATATGAGATTTTAAAATCTTTTCTGTGGGGAATTAATTCTGAAACTGTTTTTGAACCCTATTTTAAAATTATAATTCACATTCAAACTAATGAGCTCCCAATTATGTGTCATTGATCTAATGCAATTTTAACAGTGATTTCTTGTCTCATAATTTTGTTAAACAATGATCTTTATAATTTATATATGGTATACTTCAAATTTCCAATAAAATAGTTTCAATTTAGTAAATTATTGTTCAAATATACACTTCATCCAATTTTATAAATCTATTTTGCAATTTATTTCAAAATATTTTAATTGGAAATCTATACAATTTACCATGCATGGCCGGAAACGCACAGGTGAAAAACACACAGTTCTTGTTTTCAACAAAAGAAGTAAGGCACAGAATATAATAACTATAAGAATATGTTTTAGGTGCATTTTCTGGAGATACAGGTGTAATAAAATGACATAGCAAGCAAAATGCAACCCTGTTTTGAGAGAAAGCTGGAAGGATATTAGGACCAAATCAAAGGTGGAATTTTTGCTTAGCTATATAAGAAAAAATAAATCATTGGTGAGATTATAACATCACAGAAGCTTTTCCACTGACCCTGAAAAACTTCTACTTGCCTGTAATACCTGTTATCAAATGTTTAAAAAGCAACTAAATTCTGTTTCAAGACGTTCTATTTCTACCTTTAGGACCCAAAATCAGCAATTATATAAGGCTCTAGAGTGAACACAGGGCAGAGCTCTTACTTAATAGTGATCAGAAAATAAACAAAATATTGTAAAACATATTTAAGTTGTTATAAATGATTTGACCACTGAGGTTTTTAGAGAACAAAAATGCTTTGGGATATGTGATAAGGTGAAATGGTGTGGCTGTGTCTCCACCCGAATCTCATCTTGAATTGTAGCTTCCATAATTCCTACCCGTCATGGGAGGGACCCAGTGGGAGATAATTGAATCATGTGGGTGGATCTTTCTTGTGCTGTTCTTGTGATAGTAAGTCTCATGAGATCTGACGGTTTTATAAAGAGGAGTTCCCCTACATAAGGTATTTTGCCTGTCATCATATAAGATGTGACTTTGTTCATCATTTGCCTTTAGCCATGATTATGAGGCCTCCCCAGCCATGTGGAACTGTGAGTTAATTAAACCTCTTTCCTTTCTAAATTACCTACTCTTGGGTATGTTTTTATTAGTAGTATGAGAATGGACTAATTCACAGGGTATCTAACACATGTCCTTTTTATCCTCAATTCCACTCTAAATATTGGTTTCTTAACATCACAGAAATAGTTATTTTCTTTCCACAGAGTCTTAGATATTCTTTTCGAAAGTATATGTGCTCTCACCAAAATGAAGCATGTCTTTGCTTGTGCTAAGTATACTTGCAGTGATGGCTAACTTGCAATGTTATTCACTGCTAGCTACTACAGAAGAGGTTATTTATTTATTTATTTATTTATATTTTTGACAGGAATATTTGTACCCCAACCTCAGCATTACACGATATACTTATCTAACAAATTTGCACATATCCCTCTGAATCTAAAATAAAAGTTGAAATTATTTTTAAAAGACAGTAATAATATTTAGGTATGTCTTCATTCAAACTTTTTTTTTTTTTTTTTTTTTGAGACTTTTTTGAGACAGAGTCTCACTCTGTGGCCCACGCTGGAGTGCAGTGGGGAGATCTGGGCTCATTGCAAGCTCCGCCTCCCGGATTCACGCCATTCTCCTGCCTCAGCCACCCGGATAGCTGGGACTACAGGCGCCCCCCACCACGCCCGGCTAATTTTTTCTATATTTTAGTAGAGACGGGGTTTCACCGTGTTAGCCAGGATGGTCTCGATCTCCTGACCTAGTGATCCACTTGCCTTGGCCTCCCAAAGTCCTGGGATTACAGGCGTGAGTCACCGCGCCCGGCCCATTCAAACATTTTTTTTTAATGTGGAATCACGTGATGAAATAAGTCCCTCAATTAAAAACGTGTACTAGCTTGCCTAACTGGGGAAGCCTTTTTGCCATACTTATTTCTGAGCATGTGTGGGAGCTGCGATATAAGGTACAGCCCCATCTCTGCTTTAGTTTGTAATGTCATCATCTTTCCCCTGAGTTGTTTAGCAGAAGATTTTTATCTTTTTCTCCTGCATGTGGTCAACATCTTCATGCTCAACGTTGCCTGCAACTAGCAGGCTATTAGAAAGCAAATCAATGACTTAAAACCTTAAGAGTTGGAGGACTCAAGTGCCTTGAGAATGCTCAGACTTTCAGGATTCAGAACTCTTTCTAAATCTCTAAAGGACGTTTTATCTTTTCTCTGCTCTGCAGATAATTTTCTGAACTTGTGTCCTACAAAAATGTTCAGATTTTGATACTTGTATTGACACCTGTATTGTTACATGCCTTACTCTGGTCTCAACTGACATTATCCAGCTTTTGCTTCCAGTAATTTGAATTGGTACTCATTTATAACTTTCTACAAATAAAGTTAGTTTCAAGTAAAACAATATGAAATATTGAAGAATATAAATCACAGAGGATGAAAAGCATTCAGAAGACTACATAATTGCAATGCAATAGTCCCATTTGCATCATCTCATGATGATACATAGATTTGCAGATTAGGTATATGAATATGTGTGAGGCCAAGGTTTCTTGTTTGTTTGCTAATTTTAGCTGAGTACTAATTTTTAGAATTACCTTCCTTAACAAAACTGATTGTCTCACTGAATTAGTAGTCAATATTTAATCATGACAGCAATGACATTATTCAATTATTGGGCCTGGGCCATGACCAATATCTGAAAATGGCTTCAGGTATCACACATAGAACTCTGTGTGTCACATAATTCCAACATGATTCCCTAAGTTTTAGGTAAAATATAGTTGAAAAAATATATGTCATTAACTGCCTCTAGTTGTAAAGACATACACACATGCATAGCACATTTCCAGATTTTGATTTGTAACTCAAAGTGGATACAAACTCCAAAAGAGTTCAATGTGGATACTATCAATTATCATGCTTTAAGTAGGCAAGAAATTTTTCATTTTAAAATTGTCATTGGCAATCACTTTTACTGTATATCTTTCCAAATACTATAGTATTTAGTGTCGTGGTTAATATTGCCTTGGAAGAAATATGGTTGCCAAGTTAAATTCCTCTAAGAATCACATGTACTCTTTCTCTTCTGAACTTGAAGGTAAAAAATTTGATTCCACTAACTGGAACACAGGTCTCTAAATTTATTTGCAAAAATGCTTACTAGTGTAACTTGTTTTGTGTTTACATAATAATTAATGTCAGTTGCAGGTTTGGCAGTTTAAACCAGTCTAAAAAGTCTCAACAATATTAGGTATTTTAGAATCATCTGTAATTCTTTTATTTTTAGAAAAATATGTATTCTGCTTTTCATCATTTTGCGTTTAGCTTTAGCACACTAACTCCACTTGCAGACAATGTGTGCCACTTATGTATGCTAGAACCATATTCCATGATAGCCTACATTTTATGGTGTTAAAAGTGCTATTTGTATTTTACAACAGTTGTCACTCAATCAAGGTTTTCAATTCCTTAGAAACATAAATCAAGTTATTAAATCTTGTGAGTCTTACATCCTTCATCTAAGGAATTACTAGAAAAAATATGTATCTTTCTTATTGTTTTTTAAAAATATACATTTAAAATGATGTACTATTTATGAAGAAGTTTATCACTCATTCATAAGTGAGTGCCTGTAAAATTGTCAAGTTTTAACAAATATTACCACTGTCTTCTCTTTGGGCTTCATCCAATAATTCTTTATTATCATTCTTATAAATATTTCTAATATTTTCAGGAAAATTTCAAGGGTATATCCTTTGATCAAAAACTTTATTATGTAAAATTAACCAAACAATGATTTTACGTTGCTTCAGATATTTTCTTCAAGAATTTTAAACTACATTGCTTGGGCATAGACTCTGGATGAGTATCAACAAGTTGGAAAACAGACAACATTCAGGAAGAAAATCTTCTCAATAAGCTATAATAAAATACATCAATAACACAAATACTATACTCTATAATGAAACTCATCTCAGATACTACTAACTTTTTGCTTTGCCTTGGGCATCCCAACGCAGCCATAGAGAAGATAATGTACATGAGGAATAAAGTGAATGGACAACATTTTTTAAAATGAAGAATATTTAATTACACAAATTTATATTTACATGAATCCATGTGAATAATTTTGATTTTGTTTTGAACTTAATAATATATATATATCTTATCCTGGAAATGTTTTCCACCATGCATAGGATAGTTACGTAACTTGCTTCATTTCATAGATTTAATGCTTGCATGGAAATATCAGTTTACAAAATTATCTGAGAGTATCATTTTTAAAGGTCCACCAGATAAAATAAAACAACCTACCGAAAGGCATAGATTTAAATAAACGTTTTCCAAAAAACCCATCCGATTTTTGTTAAAAATTCCTTGAGATACCCTCACTACTATAAACATGAATGCTTATGATAGAATAATATGTTTACTTTGATCACTCTTAGTAAGAGCAAAACGTGTTTCTTAAGTCGCATTGGGTATATTTTCAACCAAAATTCTCAGAGCCATGCTCATGCAAATAGTTCTGTTCAGGCAAATGATCATTATACCCAGTTTCCATATCATACACATTCATACATAGTTAGACACATTTTCTGGTGGAGATGTAAACAATGGTATGGAATTCTGCAGTCTCTCCTATCTATACATTATTTCACTCTGAATATGTACCCTAAATAATAATTCTTATACTTCATTTATTTATACCAATATTATTTTTCTTGTGTCAGTATTTGTAAACTAATGCCTGCATATAGGAAATAAAAAAGTGATACAAAAATGGGAGTAGCTATAAGATTGGCACTTCAGATTGGTAGGTGTATGGATAATTATAACAGCAATTATAGAATTATTACATGTTATTTTTTAAAATAAGTAAGATAAATAGCACAATGAAGATACTGTGTTGTTCTGGAAATTTCAAAATGCTAATAATATAAAACTTTATAAATGCTTAAATAGAAAAGAAGAAAATTGCACATCTGACCATCCTAATAATAATATTTTCCTATGTTTACTTTTCATGGTAGTTTTCATGTCAGTGAGCTTTTATACTTTCCTGTACACATTTAGCATTATTTCAAAAGTCTTTGTTCATGTAACTGCATTCATCATGATGGTGCATAATATCCCATCGAATCATCAAATGAACTATTTTTTATTGCACACTTGTGCTTTTATTTTTGGTCTTGTGCTGATATTTGTCAATCATTATCTACAGTTCCAGGCATTATACCAACAGCTTCTAGACTTTAACTTACATAAGAATTATTTCCAGTGATTCCTGGAATAATGCCATGGTGACAAGAGTGTGCACATCTTATTTTGCATCTTCTCTATTATATTTTGAGATCGATGTACCAGAGGCAGAATTACTATGTGAAAAGTTATAAATGTTTCTTGGTTAGATATTGTACAAAAAAGTTGTACCAAGTTCCATATACCAAACAAGTTGTACCAAGTTAGAATGCTACTAGGTTTATAAGACAGCGTCCCTTTCAGCCTTTCTTTTTAAATCTAAAATGTTTAGCAGGTTCAAAATAAAGTTCTGTAAACATAAAACAATTCAGATTAAATATCTAAAGGAAATTTCTAGCTACCAGAAGAAAATATATACATGTTATAAAATTATTGTATAATTAGCTTCTTTCTTTTTTCTTTTCTTCCTAATCTCAAGGTGTTCATTGATCACTGTGGAAGATGAAGGGAAAACCAAGATACATGAACAAGGCTGAGGAAATGCCTTCTTATGTCCTTTATATGTATTTCATTATTTCACTCTCACCACAGCCATTTTACTATGCCCATTTTTTTCTGATAAAGAAACTGAGACTCAAAATAATAATAATGTGCCAATTACAACATAGCCAGTAAATAATAGAGCAAGACTCCAAGCCTAAGAGTTACAAAGGAACTCTATTCCTTTGTAACACTAACATTTAATGTTTACTCTATGGGGATAGGTTGGAAACTAAAAATAGTGTTTATTTTAATATTTTTACAAAGTTCTATTTCTTTTGGACATGTGGCATCAACTAATAAACTTTAAATAATTTTTATTTTCTTAAATTAATACATTTCCTATAAATAATAATTATTAAACTTTTTATTAAATTTCAATTGCCTAAGACAATTTTTCAATCTATTTTCTTATGTTTCTATCTAAATGAAAAATCTTGGCAATGATATTTTGGAAATGATAACTTTCTATTTTCTCTTTAGAATAATAAGGTATTTCCAGCACTTAACTGTCCAAAACACCAAACAAAACAAAATAAAAGCATTAAGTTATTTGCGGTGTCAAACTTTTTCTTTAATTTCTGTTGAAAATATAAACCACACACTTTTATACACTATGTACCGCCAAACAACTTTTCTTCCCTTTGAAAGTGTTTCAACTAACATTTAAAAGAAAAAAAAATGGATATTTAAACCAAATTTTACTTTTGTGAGTGGCTTGATACGATGTGGTTTTTAACTACCTTGTGAAATTTTAATATGGTTAGGAAGAGCTTTTTTCTACAATCAGACCACATATCACATATTTATTTTTTTCGTTACTTTATAAGCAAGACCGAAATCCCTGTTCTTCTCAGCTATCAGTTAATAAAAATTTCCTGAATTATTAACTTCCTTAAAATTCATACCATTTTGTGGTTCTTATCATTTTTCTGTCAACGTCAAATCAACGGGAACACTATTTTATGTTCAATGTTTTGCTTTTATTTCAAATTGTTGATTTAAAGATGTAGCAAGAGCAGTGCTGTGTTTGTTAGACTCTGGTGATATATGTTATATGGTTGACTTTGAGTAAATTGCCATCTTGTTTGCTTGGAAGAAGTATTAGAGCTAATTGAATGAAACACCATACAAAGGATTACAACGTCCATTTCCTTTATTTGAAATTATGTCAACATGAATATGAATTTAAAAGTTACTATATGTAAATATAGCAAAGATTAAATGGTTCTGAAGTATCTTTTTGTTTAAAATATGGTAATTTACATGTGGAGACATCATATTAATTTCTGTGCAGCCATTTTATTTTTCAGAGAAGTTACTTGACTTAATACTTCTCAGAAGGCATTTTTGTCGTTTAAACCATTGGCACTATTACAGCTCTTTAGTCTGTTAATTTTGTTCCTATTAATCAGAGCTGAATATACAAGTTTATCATTAAATGTCCTTATAGTTTGAAAGTCTTATATTTTCCTACAGTGGTTTGTTAGGGGAAAATACCTTAATGTATTAACTTTTTTTTTAGATTTTAAAATATTTTCTTGTTGTCCTAGATATTTAAAGCAAGATAAATTATAATATGATAAAAAAGGATGACTGGGGCTTAAAAAGTATGTGTAATACTGTAAAAATAAATATACCCTATAATAATCTATATTATTATATATTTTTGTTTGTAACAAAATGATCAATTTAAACAATTTCTCACACATTGTTTTAAATCCTCATTTTCAATTTTTATCTTTTTTTTTTAAAATAAATAACCATTCTATAGTGCTACTGTCTTTAACATGAAACTTGGAAAAATCAATTGGTCATTTGTAATGCAAAATATTCCTAAACTTATAACATCAGTTTTTCTCCTCTAATTAATTCATCTCAATTAACCACACAATGCAGTCAGTTAGGTAAATTATAGTTTATCGTCATTGTATATCTTCCAAATTCAACCCAATTGCTTTTTCAGTTTGTAGACACAGATTGTGAATGAGGGTTTTCCTAGACAAAAGTTGTTCCCTGAATGATCTTTTCACCTTATGTTCCTCTTCAGTGTCTTCGTGTGGTATTTTAGCATCAGGTTTCTTCCAAGCTGGTATTCTGTAGAATGACATATTTTTTTTCTGACTGATTTTTCCTACCCTTGCATGGATAGGAAATTTTCTTGGAATTAATTTTATTTGGAATTTATTTTATTAATCCGATGGAATTACTTTTGTTTTTCCAAAAGTTAATGCTAATGATAGATTAATGGATTGTTGCAAATAGTAATATATTTGCATTTTAACCTTTCCTTAGGCCTTGCATGGAATCAAGGTACACTGTAAGAAGTGTTTGGAGGCTGATGAGTCAGTGGTCGCTTGTCCTACTCCATTGTCAAGTACTTAGAGGTATTGGTACGGCTGTTGATCTTCCTTAGTTTTGAGAGGCAAGTCTCAAAACAGAAATCAGAGGGCACTGTCGGAAATCTTCAAAACAGAAGCTTTGCCATGATGAAGTCTTATTCATCATTCAGGTCTATTAACTGTTCTCTCTTCTCACATGTAGTTCTACTTTAGATAGCATCTAAAGCACAGACAGACCCTATGTAGAGTTAAAAAAAAGATGTCGACCTTCAACATTTATGATAGTGAGTAAGAAATCCCAATTTTTTTTTAAATGCATTTTATTAAATAGAGACATGTTCTGGGACACCTTGGTCAAATTTCCCCATATAAGTACAGTATTTTGTATCATGCACCATACAATTGGAAACAGATGCAATTAGCCAAAGTATATTATGCAAGAATCTGTATACTCAGATTTCCCAGATCATAAATTTCACATCTACATTCACATATACATAATACATTTTAAAGATTTCTACAAAAAGCCTTTCATCACCCAAATTATGTTTACTAAAGAAGAAAGTGAACTGTTGCTCTTACTCCTCAGTGCCTCATGTCATAAAATGGTGATGTAAACAACAGTTCCCATGATCACCACTTCTGTCCCAGGCCATTCAATTACAAAGGTCAGACTGTCTCTCCATGCCTTGTGAAACAATTGCCTGCAGAATAGAAAAAAAGTGTTGATGGATCATAAAAATTATTCATATATTCAGAAAAGAAAAAAGTAGCAACAGAGAGCTCAAAATGAGAGTTGTTATATACATTTAAATACACAAATTTAAGCATAAAGAATATAAATTACTCTATTGAATAGGTACTGTTTTTCCCATTTTATGGATGAAAAAACTGAGGCAGCAAAAGTTACTTTCTCAAAGTCATGTAAATACTAAGCGGCAGAGGTGAAATATGAATCCAAGTAATGAGGTAATCTGTTTCCAAAATCTATGTTCAGAAACATTGCACCACATTGCCTAATTAAAGGTATGACTAATAAAAAAGATTGATGACAGTTATTGTGCACTTATTAGTTACAAATCAGCTACCTATGTTGCATGTATTTTTAATTTAATTCTCAAAATAAACCACTGAATAGATATTATTTCCATTTTACTGAGGAGAAAACTTAGGAATAGAGAGGTTTACTGACATGTTTGAAGTCAAATAGCTCGTAAGGGGTTGAAGCAGAATTTGAGTTCAAATCTATTTGAATCAAGCTTTAAAAGTCTTAATTATTATCATTGAATGGATAAATAGACAGGTGGATGGAAAAATAGACGATTAGATTTATGGGTATATTTGTACACAAGTACATATGCATACTCCCTGAAAATATGGATATAAATGGGTTTATGAATGTATATTATGTTTATGTATTCATATTTATGTCTTTCATAAAAGAGTGAATAATAAAAACATTTGTGGAATAATAATTTTAAAATATTTTACAGTCTGATTTTTATTTTAGTTCAATGAACTAAGTTTATGACTTAGAGTACATGAGATAGTACGGAGAATGGGGACAAAATAATTGAAAGTTTCAAGCTGTTCCTTTAGTATAGATTTGAGATCTCCTTGAATTTGAGACCTCCCTGAATGTAGGATAAAGTCTTAAATAATCATTATATTTCTAATGCACATCACAATATATAGTACATAACAGGAAATTAGGGGATATTTGGATTGGTGTGGCCTATTTATGTTATTTGTTGAAACACTTTGGAACAAATTCTACAGGCTGAGTTGGTAATTTTGATGTGAGTATCCCAAAGGAACACCACTTATTATTTCCCTTTTATGAGCTACTTAGAAGTATGAGGAGAAAGTGTGTTCATGGAAACCTCCCTTTAGCCAGGATTTTGGTGAATGTCAGAGTATTTTTGTTAGAGAAGTCATAATTCTAACTCAATGCCTGTCTTTTTCTGACTTCTTAACTTACAATTTGTTGCAAATGTTTCTTGTTTAATCCAACTATTATTTGTATAAGTGAGATAGCTTAGTTGTAGTAGATAAAGCTATGTTTAGTGACAGTTTCAGGCAGTAAAGTTCACAATCTACACGACACTATGTGAAACAAAATGTTTTCCATTTCCAGGAATTATCCTCAGATAATTCATGTGGTCAATATATATTCAATAACTCCCTAATAGTTACTATTTTTAAAGGTGATTCAACTATAGTATTATGTGAATATATGTAACAGCAGTGTTACATATATTATATATATAGTATATCACACTACATGATATGCTACATGTGTGAATATATATAACAGCAGTGTTACCTATTACATATATAATAGTGAATATATGTGAATGTGAATATATATTTTATATATGCTATATATAATATATAACTGCTGTCATAATACTACAACATTTACTATATTATAGTATTCACATAATAGTATATGAATTACTATATGAATGAATACTGTAACATTCACATAATACTATAACATTTATGATCAATTATATTATTTCATGATCATGAATTAATGTATTTTATAGTTATCATTTCCAAAGATTATTTCTTAATGTAGAATTTATTTTCAAGACAAGATTGCCATAGATTTGTTTCAAGAATATATTTTAGTAATTGGTAGAGGTCATAGTTACATTTTAAAAAATAAACTAAACAAATAGCTAGAATAAAGAAAAGGAGAACAACCTGTCGTCATAGGGAAGACATAAGAGCTAATTTGTACAGGTAAAGCACACCTTTATTACTTGGTGGTGGTGTAATTATTTTCAGTTTTTTATACTGTTAAAGAAGGAAATATTTAATCATAACTTAAAATTAAAAGGTTTATTGTAGATGCTACATATTCAAGTACTAAAATGATCTAACAAAAAAGTCACTTACAATAAGGTACATTCCTTTTTCGAGATTCATTTTACAAAATAAGCATAGTTATTTATTCAAGCATTTTCATAATAAAATACGTTTTAGATTTGGATATTATATGAACAACTATTTTCCTCCTTGAATCCCAGGTGCATAGACAAATGCAACAGATAGAAATATTAGCAGCATCGGTAAAATTTTACAATGTCAGAACATTAAAAAGGTACTGATATCTATTTTGCATGCGAGCTCTACAAATCTCTATTTCTTTGAATACTGAACTTTGAGAGAAGCAGCAAAAACCTTTTGGTGTTTGTGGGAGGATTTGGGTTCATTTTAAAGATCTCTTTTAAGAAGAGTGAGAGATTGTTTAAGACTATAAATGTCTTTATTGGAATTATGCTCTTACCCTCATTTATTTTAACAAGGTTTGTAATGCATTCTGGCCCTTGATCTCTTAGTTGGAAACACTGCCTGTTGTTCCATTATTCCACCATCCATTTGCAAATAACAATATATCAGAACCTTTTCTTGCTACAGAAACAATGCCCTTTATTTGAGAAAGGACATTGTTTTGACAGATAAAGTAGGCATTTGATAAATTGAAACAGGTTTTGAATTATTTTGAGGGAATGTGTGCTACATCTGTCTGCTGATATTCCACTAAAATAGCGCTTAACTTTCTTGTCTGTTTGTGATTTATTGAGCTACAGAAAAGGTTAAGAACATTTCGTGGCTCTTCTCATATAATTTGTAAGAGAATCAAATAGCATTTGTTAATGTTTATGATATTTAAAAGGCAAAATTACTCCTAAACTTTTATTCACAGTAGATATTGTAGTGACACTTAAAACAAAAGAATATATTAAACGGAATTATTGTTCTTACATTAGTAAATTCATGCTGGAGAAATTTTTAAAAAGCAGTAATGTAAAACTGTTGTCTCAAACTAGTAATTTTAGGTCGCACAGAATTTTAAATTAGATCTTATGCAAAAAGTTTACTTTTGGAATAATGTAGATGTAGCAAGCCATGAGGAAACATCAAATGCTATTAGGAGTACGTAACAAAAAGAGTTGCGGGAAAAAAAATATTAACACCCCCATATTCCTTTTTTTACTAAATGAATTTCTAACTTACAGAATTCTTCCTTGAACAATAAAAATTCTTCTTGAAAAGATAATTATAGCCACAGACAAAAGCTTCCCATTTGAAAAATCATTTAAATTTATCAGCATTCATACACAAAAAATTTTATAGAGCATTTTCAAATTAATAAATTGTTCCCTCCTAAATGTAGTAAGAACAAACTACAGCATACAGGTTTATTTTGATTTATCATATAGATCCATATTATCTTAAACTTTGATATAAGCATTCAAAATTTAAAATCTATTTTGAAATTATTTTGAATCTATTTTCCATATAGTTTTTAGGTTAGTAGAGGTTGAATTATCATCCCCATTCAACAAATAAGGACCTTGAGGGAGAAGGGATCAAAGGTCACAGAGTCGTGGCTAAGATGGTATAATGAAAGATGTTTAACCTCTAGTGCTTCTTTCAGTAGGCCACACCCCCAAGAGCTGCATAAAGTTTAAGAATTACATGCTTGGCTGGGTGCAGTGGCTCATGTCTGTAATCCCAGTGCTTCAGGGGGTCAAGACGAGAGGATCTCTTAAAGCCAGGAGTGTGAGATCAGCCTGGGCAACAGAGAGAGACCAGATCTGTTAAAAAAGAAAAAGCGTTACATGCTCTACAAGGACACTGTACAAGCAACGGTAAATACCTGGTGTGCAAAGCACATTGTTGCTTATGGTTTTATGCCAGAAAGAAATAAACCATGGTACCCTAAAAGTCCTAATTTCTTGAACAGGATTTGTTTCAGGTGTACTTAGTAGCAGAATAAAAAAGTTTGTATTTTCTATTGCTTCTTAAATTGTGTCTTATTTTTCTCTCTTTCTTTGTTATCAGAGTATGCTTTGACTCTCTTGTTCTTTTCTTCCCCCACCCCCATTCTCATACAAATACACACATGATTTTGAATTCTGAATATTCAAAATCCATGGTTTAGCCAAGGCAATCTATTACTAACAATCGAGGCAATCTATTACTAACAATCAAGGCATTGCAAAATTGTTGTTTATTTTCACTTTAGGGGTCACTCCTAAATAATGCACATAATTAATATCTCTGCTGCCCCAGTATGCAGTCATCTGTGATATAATGACTGATTATGTCAGCCCTTTGTAACTCCAACAAAGCTTTTGTATGCATACTGAAGAGTAGGATGTTGGGTGACAGTAGGGTATTTATTCAGTTAACGAATATTTGTTGAGCAGTAATATGTATTAAGCATATTTTTAGTTACTGGGAATTCAGCAGTGACCAAAACACTCAAAAAAATCCTTGTCCTAAGAACTTAATTCCGAGCTTTTAACAGGTGTAACTCCTCCCCTCATCCTTCTTTCTTCCCTCCCTCCCTACCTCCCTCCCTTTCTTCCTTCCTTCCTCTCCTTGTCTCAATTCTTTTCCTTTCTTTTCCTTTTCCTCCTTTTATTTACTCACTTATGTATTCATACTAACAATCATTCAATCAGTATTTGCCAGACACTGTGCAAGGCACTACTTCAAGAAATAGCAGCACTGTAGACAGATATAGTATTTTAAATACTCATGCCATGACTGGAATCTACCTTATTTTCATTTTGTAGACTAAAATGTTATCTATATTCCACAATTACTACCTAATTATTTTGATAATCAATTATCAGATATCAATTCATCTGATGAACCTTATCTAAATTTGCATATTGTAAAGTGAGAGAAGATGTTATCATGTGATGTGAGAGTCCACATATTTTTCTGATAAAATACAATTTGCATACGAATGCACACACACCTGTATTAATTAATTTATGTTTTACCAAAAACAAATTACATATTTCTTCTAATGTAGCTTCTTTACATTTTAAGATCATAGGAGCATTTCATCGAACTCACTGTGTTATCTATTAAAATTTGTTTTAAACTTTAAAGTGGAATAATTAAAGACCCATTCTTATTTTATTTTTCCACTACTATACTATACTGCTCTTTAGAAAAACAAAAATGTGTCTTTATTCACATCTATGCTGCCAAAGAATACAAACCTTTCCTTTCTATGGTCCTATGGCCACTCTTGCTCCTCCTATCCCCAATCCCTCTATGCACATCAAGATATTTATAGTTTTATAAGCCTATAGAATGCTTTCCTCTTTGTATCACTTTTGCCTATAATTCCTCTATTTCAATGTATCTCATCCTTGGCACTATTGAGAATTTGGGCCAGACAATTTATTTATTTTTTTCTGGTAGGTGGGGGGAAGGGCTCTCCTCAGCATTGTAGGGTGTTTAGCAGCATTCCAGGCCTCTACCCACCAGATGCCAGTAGCACCGCTACTTACTCACATGTGACAATCAAAAATGTCCCTAAACATTGCTAAATCTCTTCCGAAGTGCCAATCGAATCACTGCTTTAATCTAACATTGACTCCAATTGGCAACAATAATTCATTCTTTAAGATATACCTGAAATATATATCCTTTGAAGCCCCTGTTCACCTTCAAATTACAAATGAAGACTCTAGGCTTTGTGCTTGCCATGTAAAATTTTTTGCTTTTCCTTATTTCTCTTATTTCACTTATTTACTTACTGTTATCTGTACTAGATTACAAATCCTTCAAGAGAAAGAAATAATTTTCTCATTTATTTTATATTTCCAGAGTACAGCACTGATGCCAATAAATATTTATTACCCAAATGCATGAAAGAAAACAAATGAATGGAATTTAAAGATGCAGATTGATTAGGTATGAAAGACCCTGTAACAACATTGCTATTTAAGTTCGTGGTTGTACTATTTTTAGAAAGAAAATGATATAAAACTGTAAAGTTCTCTACATATGAAAGCAACTATAATGTACCTACTAATAACTCACTCCTGGACCATTTGTTATGGAACCAACAAATTCAATCAGTCTCAATTTGTACTATTTCTGAAGGAAAGGCTTCAAGTTTTCAGGCTATATGAGGCACTAGAATCATCTGTGGAAGCAGTTAAACTGCCGTATAATCTTTCTCTCTGTTGGTATGTGTTTGTAACAGAAATGGCCATTGTAGTTACTATGGAGCCTATTGCTATTTTTGTAAGAAATGCTAATAAGGATATAAGAATCCATCTGAACAGCAAATATGTTCTAGTATAACTACTAGTTTCGTTGGCTATTAATAAAATTTATTTCTGTAATATACCTGTTACAAGAATAATTCTTTTGCACTGTATTTCCATCAAGCATATAAGACAAATATGAACTATCAATTGATAAAACCTAACTTCAAATGTCTTTCTCCTCAGACTAATGTGGAAACTAGAGTTGTAATTATAAATTGCTCGTACCTATTAAAACTTTTAAGTTCTAGTCTTATATATTTCCTATAAACCATATAATCGTTTGAAGATTTTGCAGGTTTTGAACGTATATCCGTACAGCACTTTCTATTTTTTTACCAATGTTTTTCATTTTCATAAAGCAACATTTTAGCAATAATTTATAAAGCTTTTCTTTCTTAAACAGCAAGTCAAGTGACTCAATTCTATTTCTAAACAGTATGATTTTATGAGAAAATTACTATTATTCTCTCAAATTTTAAAATTATAATCTTTTTTTTTTTTTTTTTGCTTCAGCCTTTTAAGGAAAGCTTCCATAATTGGCTTACTTTCAAAGGATATAAAATATGTATTCATTAAGATGTCAATTAAATTTCAGAAATAATTTTGAAAGTGAAAAACAGAACAAGCAAGAATTTTGAAAAATATAATTAGAAACAAAGGCCCTAGTTGTTGCTGAATGAAATGTCAAGCTAAATTCCCAAAGATGGCAAGTGGTTTAAATATTAAATTATGTATAAAACACTGTAAAAATAAATATGTACATAACTCATGATGAATAACAGTATTCAGAATTTAAACTTTATTCAAGGAAACTTCTATAATTAGTCTTGAACTTTCCCTAATGATGACTTTATGGAAACTATCAGAGTGAGTTTGCTGTCACGCCATTGCTTCTAACAACATCACTTAGTCAAAAGGAAACAAAATTATATTTTGAGAAAAACTGAAAGCTCTATTTTCTTCATAAAAAAAATGTATTAATATATTTTTCAGAGGGGGTTATGTTAGTGGGGTGTGTTTTAGTTTGAAGCTTTGGGGTGAGATACAGCAGGTGGCATTTAGGCTTATTGGTCAATTGGTAGACTCTCGCTCGGTTGTGTGGCTCCTCTACGTTTCCGCAGAGTTGCATCTACGTTCCCTCTCAATGCTCTGAAAGTGTGGGTTCCTCTCCCCCTTGAGTGCTGGCTGTAGATTGTGGCTCGGCACTCCTAGGCTGCCCAGTGCATCTCTGGGCGATCTCAGTGGTTATGTTTCTTCCCCAAATTAGAAGCAGCAGAGAAAGGGATCTCAGTAGTGTTATGTCCAAAGGTCCTTTGCTTGTCCCCTGGGGGTTCCAACCCAGGGAGATGGAGGTCAGCAATCGCTCAGTGCAGTCAGCCCAGGATGGAGGGTGTGTTGTGGGCCCAAGCCGGTTGTTCCCTATCTGGTTACTAGTGGTTGGTTTGGGTGGAACTGGCCTATGGTTGATTTGAGGGAATGACCCTCTCCTAGGGTCAACTGCAGCTTGTTAGAGATATGGATAAGGCCCTTGGGGTCTTTGCTCCTTCGTTAGTCCGAGGGTGGCAAGGGCAGTTCCACTGCAGAGGCAGTGGCAAAGAGGCTTTCAGTTGCCCCTGGAGATTCTGTCCAGGGAGTTGCCGAGTTGTTACTGGCTTGATAGCCCTGGAGGGGCGTAGCTGGGCCCCAGGCCCTCAAGGACCTGACCTGGGAGAAGAAACGGGAATGGCTTCTCCCATGTAAGAGTCTGACCACTTTTCTGTAGATCTGCTGTGGAAAACTTGGAGCCTACTCCGGTCCCTAGTCATCTTGGATTTTCCAGAAGCTGGAGGTGTTACCAGTGGAGGCTGTGAAACAAACAAAAATGGCAGCCTGTCCTTCCCTCTGGGAGCTTTGTTCCAGCAAGGTAGAGTCCTGTTGCTAGCCCAAAGGCACCTGTAGGAAGTGGCTGGAGACCTCAGTTGAGATTTCCTGCCCAGTGAGGAGGAGCAGAATAAGAGACCAGCTTGGGAAAGTAGTGTGGCCAGGTTTTGGTACAGCAGCTGTTCTGTGAAGGGAGTCCGCTTCAGCCCACGGTCACCTCAGACACTCCAAGGCCCAAAGGCTGGAATGCCTAAGTTGGTCAAACGGCAAAAATGGTAGCCCAACCTCCCCCTGAGAGCTCTGTCCCAGGGATGGGGGTGGCTGGATGCCCCGGTTGAAAGGTCCTGCCCAGTGAGGAGGAATGGAACCTGCTTAAAAAATCAGTGTGGTCACCTTTTGGCAGAACAGCTGTGTTGTGCTGGGGGATCCTTTCCACCCACCCGACTTCCCACCCCATCAACTCCTTGGCTCAGACTCTCCAGTTCTGGGGGATCTTTTCCCCTCCCCACCAACCCTGTCAGCTCAGACTCTCTAGTACTGGGGGATCCTTTCCACCCATCCCACTCCTCCGCCACTAACCCTGTTGGCTCAGACTCTCCAATGGCCAAAGGCTGAAATGACTATCTCCTAAACAGCGAAGATGGTGCCCTGCCCTTCTTTCTAGAGGTGCTGTCCCAGGAAAAATTCAATTCTCTGTCAGTTGGAGAACTAGCATCTGTAAGGAATTTAAACATATTTATAAGATAAAAACAACCCCAGTAAAAAGTGGACAAAGAACATGAACATACACTTTTCAAAAGAAGACATACAAGACCAAGAAGCACGTGAAAGAAAGTTCAATACCGCTGATCATTAGAGAAATGCAAATAAAAACCACAATGAGATACCATCTCACACCAGACAGAATGGCTATTACTAAAAAGTCAAAAAGTAACAGAATCTGTCAAGGTTGTGTAGAAAAAGGAATTGGGAGTGTAAATTAGTCCACCCATTGTGGAAAGCAGTGCCGTGATTCCTCAAAAAGCTAAAAACAGAACTACAATTCAACCCAGCAATCCCATTACCGAGTATATACCCAAATAAATATGAATTATTCTACCATAAAGACACATACATGCATATGTTAATTGCAACACTATTCACAAAAGCAAAGACATGGAAACAATCTAGGTGCCCATCAATGGTGGATTAAATAAAGAAAATGTGGTACATATACACCATGGAATACTATGAAGCCATAAAAAAGAAGGAGATCATATCCTTTGCAGGAAACAGAGGTGGAGGTTATCATTCTTAGTGAACTAATGCAGGAACAGAAAACCAGATTCTGTCACTTACAAATGGGAGCTAAATTATGAGAATTTATGAACACAAAGAAGGAAACAACAGATACTGGGGTGGGAGAGGAGCAGAAAAGATAACTATTGGGTACTGGGCTTAATACCCGGGTGATAAAATAAACAACAAACCCCTGTGACACGTGTTTGCCTATGTAAGAAACTGTCACATGTACCCCCAAACCTAAAATAAAAGTGTGTGTGTATATATATATGTAAATATATATACATACATATATATCACATTATTTAGGAGTAGAGACTGTATTCAATAACTTTTCATTTTTAAATTTTCATTCATTAGATGACCAGAAGCTCTTTTAGCCAACTAGAATATTTAGTTCCATTTGAAATCTCCTTTTTTTTTTTTTTTTTTTTTTTTTTTTTTTTTTTTTGTGGTAATTGCCATTTGCTGGACCTGAGTATATAAAAGACAGGTGGTTTCAGTTGTCCCTGAAACTGGATACCAACTTACACAGTTTTGCCTACTTGTTCCCCTCTTCCTGAAAAGAAAAATATGCCTGCCTAAATATTCTTAAATTGTTAAGGATCTTGGAGACATTTTATGTATTATCTATTTTGTGTACAAATTCCATTTCCAAATGTCTTAACTCCAGAGATGGAAAGCAATTTTTTACATTGCTGGACAATTCTAAATGTTAGAGATTACATCTTATGTTTAAAATACGCTTTCATATATCTTCTACTGACTGTTATTGGATCTTTCATATAGAACACTATAAAACTGCTATTTTCTTTCATCCGAACACCAAATAACAATTGTAACTGGTTTTTGATTGAATCGATCTGTCTCTTTGCATGAATAGATTTATTTTTTGGGTATTGTAGGTAACGACATATTGTTATACATCAGGGCAAAGTGAGAGGAGTGCTAATCGTGCAGTGTATTATTGTTTTTATTGCCTAAATTTGGCTGTCTACACATATAATTCATAGGAATTAGAGCCTTTTACATCCAGGTGCAGAAGATTGTTCTAGACCAGGTTTCACAGTAAAATAACACTGATGATTTCATATTAGCTCCATTTTACTTCTTATTAGCTTTGGGTCGACGATAATTAATCTGGATGAAATGTGGCATTTTCTAACTTTCCCATTCATAAGTCTTGCTATTTTAGGATAATGGCACCTGAACCTTTATTAACTCTGACTTTATATATATATAAAATAATAAATTATAGAATGAGGTCACTAAGACTTCAAGTTGCTGGGGAATATTTTCCTCCTCTTTGTCTAAGGACAGATTAACAGTTGGTCCATTGTTTTATAACTTTGCAAAGTGAGTATTTTTGAGTGTACATTCTCTTGTGCTTCTCTTATCCTTATTAGCTGTGTGAAATTTACTGAATTATCAGTTTTTAAAGTTTCAGTTTTCTTAGCTATGAAATATGGAATACAGACACAGACATAAATTCTACAAGACATGAATTAAAACAAATACATGTAGAGATTAATATATCCCTTGTAAAATGTGACATGCAAAATTTTAGAAAATTCTTTATATTTATAAAATATGTGTTAAAAGATATGTAAGGGTGAAATCTACACTCCTCAGTATGCTGCTATTTAAGGAACTACAAGAAAATAGGATGAGCTATGTGGCTCATACCTGTAACCCCAGCACTTAAGGAAGCCAAGGTAGGTGGATCAAGAGGTCTGGAGTTCGAGACCAGCCTGGCCAACATGGGGAAACTACGTCTCTACTAAAAATACAAAAATTAGCCAGGCTTGGTAGTTCTACTAAAAATACAAAATTAGCACGGCAGCAGGAGCCTATAATCCCAGCTACTCAGGAGGCTGAGGCAGGAGGATCGCTTGAACCCGTGAGGTGTTCTGCAACAGTGAGCCGAGATCGTGCCATTGCACTCCAGGCTGAACTCTTCTGGTCATTCACATCCACATTGTTTATCCATGTCTTGACAAATGACGTGGCCATATTTCTTCCCTGCCTGTGCTTCCCTTGCTCCTCCTCCCTTCCAAAGATACACTCAGATGCCATGAAAAAGTCACTATGAAATTAGAACAAAAGTCAACACAGAGTAGGTCCAGTCCCTGTATGTTCCAAGCAGTCCATAGCCGTACCTCTGGATCTAGGAATAGTCAAACAGCACAGCTTCCCTAAGCATTCTCAAGCACCATAGTATATGTACACCTATTATTTCTGCTTTCTGGTAAATGTCCAAAGGACTGACCTGCAAACTTCTCTGATTCTCAGCATATACAAACACAGTCATAGAAGTAATTAAACACATCAAAGACGCAAATAATCTCAAAGAAGAAGCATCTTGGGCTTTCTATATACAGTGCATTCTCCATTCTTGGTCTCTAGTAATTGCCAATGTGTTTACTCTAGTTTGTACACTATTTCTGTAGTGCTACTGCATATATTTCTCAATAATGTCCTGAACTTGTAATAGAATTATCTTTCAGTGATTGATATTCAGAATAAATTATTAAGGGCATATTCTAATTTTGTGTCCACTTTATGGGATGAGATAGTGAGAGGTAACTTCTAATTCTACATGAGAGTACCTGACTAAACTCATCATAACTCCAGGAGACTTTGAGGTCTCCCTGCAGGAATGATGATACATTTTCTTAAAAAGATTTTATAAACAAAGTTGACTAACTCAACTTCTGAGAAGTGAAATTATTTTAAAAATCAATTTTAATTTTGATAGCAGTAACTAAGCTGGGCACAGTGGTTCACTGCTGTAATCCCAGCCCTTTGGGAGGCCAAGGTGGGCAGATCCCCTGAAGTCAGGAGTTCAAGACCAGCCTGGCAAGCATGGTGAAATCCCATCTCTACCAAAAATACAAAAATTAGGGTGCACACCTGTAGTCTCAGCTACTCGGGAGGCTGAGGTGGCAGAATCTCTTGAACCTGTGAGGCAAAGTTTCCAGTGAGCTGAGATTGCACCTGCACTCCAACCTGGGCCACAGAGCAAGACTTCATCTCAAAACTAAATTAATTAATTAATTAAATAAAAATAGCAACAACTAAAATTAACTAAAGTGAATTTATTGATGTATTAATGTAACTGGTATATTCAAAGGAAGAATCTGGCTTGAAAAAATACTCAGTATATCTTCAAAGATATGTAATATTGTCACTTCTCTCTCCCTTCTTCTCTCTCCATTTCTTAGCTCTGCTCTCCTCTGTGGTAACTTCATTGCTTCATTTCTGGGCAAGCTCTCTGTGCAGTGGCCAGTATGACCATCTGCAGACTTACACTTACATTTTTCTTCCAACTAGTAGCCCCAAACAAAAGAAAGTGCCTCTTTTCTGATAGTTTGAAGAAAAGTCCTTGGGATTGCTTTGTTCAGTTCACTTTCAATTAAGTGCCCTTCACAAAGTTTCTGCATTTCTAACTGTGCTTAGATGATATAGATGATGATGGTCTATGGAGATAGATATTAATAATGATTAGATGCACTTTTTTATTTTCAGATAATTTGAATATGCACACATTATTCGTATACTGAAACACTACAGGCAAAATCAAACACCATAGGCATATACAAGTAATATTAAAAACATAAAAGCTAACTATTATATATATTTCAAGGCTAAGGAAACTGTCAATGAAAGAAGTTATGTAATGTGTCCCTGGTCACAAAACTGCTTGGTAGTATAGTCAGAATTGAAATGTTGGCCTGTTAATAATAATCTTAGCTGAGCAGAAGACACTATTTAGTGTGAAGGCCAGGATTTGAGTGGCTGTTAGAATTTGCGATTAATGGCATTGTTTCTGACTTCTATGCAGACCTGAATGTGTTAAGTAAGAGACTCGAGAAAAATAAGACTGTGTGAATTAGAGGAGCTTGAACAAACGGATTGATACATACTACTCCAAGGTGAGTAAACTCTGGTCTCATTGTGGTTTTTTTAGTATTAGATTTAAGGAGTTATTAACTAGCTATGAGATAAGGCAAACTTCATTTTTCAAGTAAGGAGAATGTGGTTGTTGTTTGTTTATTTATTGTTTACTCATTTGTTTTCCAATTGGGTAAATTTTGTTGGGCTGATTTTACTAGCTGTCTTTCACAGACTTATGGGGGTGAGAGTGGGAAGTAACCATGAATGCAAAATTTGCAAATGCTAATGTATGATGGATGATGATTTGATTTTGAGGACTTAAGCTGGAGAAATGACTTTTAAAAGGTGAATAACTGTGAGAAGAAAAGATTATAATTATTACTTAAAGTATGTTGGAACAATTTTTTTTCAACCACTGCCCTGGATATATTCCACTAACTTAATAGAATTAAATATATATTGGAGTCACAAGAGGTGTTAGAGATGGTCCGTCTAGTCCACACCACTTTGACAGCAAGATAACTGTCCAACAGCAGTTAAAATGGAGACTTGGTTGAGGGATAGGGCCAATGCTAATATATTAGCTTTTCAGTTCCTACAAAACAATTTAAGTTCATTGTAATCATTGATGCCAATTTGGAAACATGGATGGGGAATGATGTGATATCAGGAGGTCTTTAGTAAAAAGACCCTGTGGTATTCGCTAGTCAAAACTTTTGGAGGAACTCCATTCTCCCTTGAAATATTGACCAATAATTCTCAAAGACACTGAAGAGAGTATGAAATACAGAAATTTAGGAAAATATGTAACATGTGCCTATATCCAATGTCTTCATATTACTAACACCATCAATTTATGATTAATTAAAAACTGCAAACCTCTGGATTCAGGTATGTTGACTGGCTCTAAAATAAGTACCTGAGCAATATTGTAACGGGGATAGATGCTTTAATCATTATGTACAGTGATAGTCTCTCTGTGATCAAAACGTCTAAACAATAAGATGGTTTGTAAAAGTTCCACATCTGAAGGGTACTCAGATATTTTGAAGTAAGAGAGTTACTTTGATAGTTGGTTTCTAGAATAAATAATATAAATTGCTTCTCTTTCATTATTTAACAGAAATAGAACTTTTAACATTTAATATTAATAAATGTTCTGAAAGCTCTATTCCCAGAAAAGAACCACTGAAGCTAGTACAAATAGACATTAGTTTATATACTTGAAAACCATACTAGGCTTCCTCCTTCTCATTGATCTTCAAGATGGTGTCCCAAATTTAAGGAAATTTAGCTAGTGGTTAGCCATAATGAAAAGGTAGGTATATTCTCACACTATATGCATCAAGGTAAAATAATTCAGAAGAAGAAGACCACCAAATATTTGTTTAATAATTGAATACCATATCATTTCTTTGTTTAAAGGAAAGAACACCTGTTGTGCCATTAGTCAACTATAGCTGTTTTTGAATGATTATTTTTTAATATGAAGCCAAATTCCACCAAAACATTACTTCATCTATATTAACATAACCTGTAAGAATTTGAAAAATGGAACTGGAGACAATTGGTTATCCTGATGAAAAAAATGTAGCAAAATTAGATGACTGGCGTGCCCAAAAATATATTCCAAGTAAATTATAAACCAAAATACAATAAGTAAAATTTAAACTTTCAGAGGAAAATATAGGGTTAACCTTGTTTTAGCCTTATGAAAAAAATATAGACAAAATACAAATAGCATAATCACTTGTCCCAGCACTGCCAATCTTTAGTCTCCTTCATATTTTCCACAGCAGTTAACTTCTTCTTGTATATTACAGAGTTTCTTTATTTTTGTTGCTTGTTGTCTCTCTCTTTCTGTCAGAATGCAAGTTCCATGATGAATGGATTCTTTGCCTCTTCTATACTATAATGTTTCTAAGCACCCAAACCTGTAATATTCTGTAATTTTATGCCTCTTACAAGATAACAAATAAACTCATGGCAGAAGACAAGACTCGTAAGTTGGAGACTAAGGACCTACTACTCATAGCACTGCACACATCCAGAACATGAGCATATTTGTTTATGTCTGATTCCTCTTTCCCCCATGTTCCATGGAGTGCTGTAGTATGGGCCCAGGTATATCCTCCAAACAGTGATTTTTGTATTGAAGCTAAGAAATCTTGAGCTTAGAAAATTTGTCTCTTCTATAATGAACAATAAGCAAGCCTCCATTTTGTCTAGAGAGAGACATTACCTCATCCTTTAAAGTTACTTATTGCAAAGACAACCCTGAGGAATGGGCGTTGTAAAGAGCAATCCAGAACTTGTATTTTTTGTCTATATATTAAAGACATGCGACAGTGCTCAGAGGCCATGGAGGATTGCCTTATCCAACAGAGCTGTGTATTGAACATAGTATAAACTAAACAATCATTAAAAAAATACAAATCAATAAATAGATTGATAACTTTGCATATATTAAACTTTAACAAAATCTATAAAATAAATAACATTGCCAAGTGTAAGATACGCACAGACTATGCAAATATATTTGCAAAATATTAGTAACCAGAGTAAATAATTTTTAAAAACCAAGAAATATACACACAAATTAGTACCACAAAAATGGACAAAGAGTAAGAAAAGGAAATCTAAGGGGCAATAAATACAATACAGTTCTCCTAGTATCAATGGTAATTAATCAATTAAAATTGAAGCCTGATGAAATACTATTTTATACTCTTCAGTTTGGCAAATTTAAAGAAGTAAAAAAATACACAGTGGTGTGAGAGTGTGGAGCAATGCTAATCAGAAGGAAAGTTTAAAAAATACTATAAAGTATTCATCAAGCTAAATACTATATTGCTGTCAAAATAAATGAATAAAAACCGCATATATCAACATGGACCAATATGAAAAGCATAATAATGAGTGAAAACAGAAACATATAGAACAAACATAAGGTTTTAAACATATACAACAATAGTAAATATGTAAATATTATTTATAAAATTATAGATGCATTAAAAAGGCATACGATGTGCACACAAGAAATAAATACTGTTTTGGTCTGAATATTGATTTGCCCCCAAAATTCCTATATTGGAACCTAATATCTGATGTAACAGCATTAAGAGGTGGGGTCTTCAAGAAGTAATTAAGTCACGAGAGCTACCCTCATGAATAGGATTAGTACTCTTAAAAAAGGTCTGCAGGCAGCAAGTCTTTTGCCTCTTCCACCATGTGAGGACACATAGAAGCCACCATCTGTAAGGATCTGGTCCTCACCAGACACCAAATGTGCTGGAGCCTTGATTTTGAACTTCCCAGTCTCTAGAACTATAAGAAATAATTTTCTGTTGTTTATAAAATTGCCCAAATTTCAGGTATTTTCTAATAGCAGCTGGAACAGAATGAGAGAAAATCTAACTCAGGGAAATGGTTCTATCTAGGGAGGGATCGATATGAATGAAATTTGATTTGGGATAATTCAGGGTTCTTATTCAATTTATAATATTTTATTTTTTAAACAAAGATTGGAAGCAAACAAAAAACTTAAGATTTAGCAATGTTAGGTATCTCACTTTTTTTCTGAAATATTTTCTTATAAAGAAAAATCTAAGTATCAATTTGGAGGCAAGGATTTGAAATGACTACACTTGAAAACATAGGGCATAAAACTGATTGAATCATTTCAGTGTGGCAAGATGTTGTAGACAGAGCAGATGAGACATGCTCTGCGCTTGGAGGTGATTCTATTCCTGTCTTGGGAAGTTAAAATTGCTTGGTTCTTGTTGCAATAGACTTGGTATGCAGAGGCACCTGAGGACAAGATCCTGACCTAATGGCTATCATCTAACAACTGCAGTGCTAACCCAGAGTAAAGGTTCTGAGACTACACACCTGAATTTTATGCCCCAGTTTTCTTTCTCATAGTGCTCTATTTCTGGGCAAGTCACTTAGCTGTTTTATGTCCCAGCTCACTGAACTCTAAAATGGTCATAGTGATAAAAGCACCTTTTTTGTAGGACAGTCTCCTGGTCAACCTCCATCTACAACTTTACCCATCTTCTTTGTTCTCAATTTTGTTCAAGAATTTACCCACTTCAAAAATCATTCAGAGAAAGGTGCCCCTCATCCTCATTTCCTTGTATGAATCCTGGTTATTCTAACTCAGTTAATGTCATTAGTGTTTGTCCTGTCATTCATTCATGATTGAGCATGTGACATAAACAGACCAAATAACACCAAAGAGTAACCTTGTATTGTATTCTTGAATTTCTCCTTTTTCCTTTTAAGTGGAACTTTAAAAGAGTCATTTTTGCCTTCAGTTTCCTTTGGTGACTACCTTGTATCCTGACATGAGCTAGACCAAAGCAAAATGAAGGGTTAACTAGGCAGAATAAAAGGATCAGGAAATATCATGAGTTTTTGATGACAAGAGGGAGCCACAGACAGAACTGTACCTAAGGCTGCCTTATCTCTGAAATTCCAATTATTGTGAGATATTACATTTCTTTAATATTTAAACCAATTTAACTTAGTGTTTTTGTTACTTGCAAAAGAGCACAATAACTGATATATTATCTCATATATTGAACTGTAAAAATAAATGAGAAAAAATTTGTAATGCACCTAACACAGGGCTCAGGATATGGCTACTTTTGGCTACAACACATTGGGCTTTATGCCTCCTCTGTCAACACATTCCTTCAGCATTTTAGGTAAGCAGCTTCTGCCAATTAGCTTAACCTTCATACAATTCTTGACTTATTCCTCAGTTCTAACTCATTATGTGTATTGTTTTATAAACATTATTTTTATAGTCCATGAGTTCATTTTTTATAAGGCAGTGGCTAAAGTAGCACTGGGTATTATTTATGTTATATATTGTAAAATTTAGTGTACATTTTTAAAAGAATGAGCTTACTTGTCTGAATCCTACAATACCCGACAATGATTCTTATTTGTACATCTGACTTATTAAGCCTCTGACAAGGAAATGTTTCATTTATACACATTATCCTGCATAAGAAATAAAAGGCATAGAAAGTGAATCATATACTGAAAGTTTCAAAAGCTTTTGTATGCTGTCATTGAATCTATCATACAAACTCTGAAACTTTGTAAGATTTGTTAGATCCTTGTGTAGTCACACACTAAAACTTACCCTCCAAAGCCATAGCTTAATGGGAGGTTTTCCTTCCATTCTTAGTAGTTTTCCCTAACACAAAATTATAAGGTAAACAAGACAATTAGAGCCTCAAAAATGTCTATTCTCCAAGGAAAAGAATCCACTTAGAAAGAAGGATGTTCTGAAACAAACAAACAAGACCAAAAACCCACTTCACTTTAAATATGCATAAAGTAACATTTGGGAAAGTGAATGATAAAACATTCATTCTACCAGACTTTAATGCCAACTCGTAGAAAGAGTTACAAGACATCATTTTAGAAAAAAGAAAAAATACAGTATATGCAATCTAAAATAAACCATTGAAAGTACTATTTTAATGATAGCAAGTATAAAAACACTTAGCTTGTTCACTCAAACACGAATGTTTAATCCCCCTGAATTCTTTAAATCTCTGATCTCCTTTGGGAATGAAACAACTTCAGGGCTCAATTTGTACTGGTAGCTTAATGATTAAAGATGAAAAAGTCTTTGCTTATGCATCTGATTTTTATATGCCTTGTTTTACTGAAAATCCTATTAAAATAAACTCTGCTTTTAGTTGCTGTGAGTAATTGGATCCAGTACTTCACAGTTGAAAAATGTTGGCTTCAAATTTTAATCTTTGTTACTGAGAGGATGTCACTAGAAAACAAGAGGGTTGTAAGTACTCTATAAGATACAATGGTTGAGATAAAACATAAAAAATAGTGTACTAAGTTTGTAAGTTATATGTGTCTATGTGTTAGGGACAATTAAAATCATTTAAAATAGTATTTTTGTTGTTAATAATAGGCCAGAAATAAGGAATATAATGCTGTATGTTTCATAACCAAACAAGCAGGCTGATTTAAGAACAGGTTCGTAAGGTTTGCGTGTGAATGTTTGTGTGGGAGTGGGGAAGAGGAGGAATGCGGACATACCCTAAGAGGAAGAAAACCTTTTACATGAGTTTGCTCACTGCAGGATTAGACATTTATAATGAATTTTTTTTTTTCCCAGAATCTTTGTGAAGATGACAAAAACATTTTTTAAAGTTGACTGAGCATATGAGCTGTAAGGGGACGTATCTACAAGTTAGTATGCACCAAGCAATAGTTAATATACAGTCAGTTCTTATAGTTCTAGTTCCTTCTCAGTAAGAAACTAGGAACTGTCCCTGGTGTGGACAACAAAATTATTTAGGTTCTCTCTTGTTTGGTATTTTTTTATGTGTGTATTCCTTTTTTTGTCCCATTTAGCCTTCCCTTTTCTGAAATAATAATTTCCTGCTGCCTCACTTTTATTATTTTATCTTTGTTTCTATTGTTTGCCCTTATTTTATGTTAACTTTAATCACTGTATCTCTCAAGATTTCTCTTTACTTTTAAGAATATGATATCTTTTTATCAAAATAATACTAACATATAACTAAAGCCATATAGCAAAGTACAAAAAAGCACACCTTAGATCCCACCAACCAGAAATAACCATTATAAAACTTATAAGAATGTAATTTTGGGCATGTTAATGCCTAATAGATTGATAAAGTCACAATGAAAGATATCAAGAGTTCTTAAAGTTCAGCCTGCAGTGCCCTGGGTATCCATTCCTGAGATCCTCTTAAGGAATGTGCAAAGTGAAAACTATTTTCATAATACTGAGACAATATTTGCTTTTTTAACTATACAGGAATTGCACTTATTATGCTAAAGTAAGAGTCAGTAAAACTGCAGCTTCCTTAGTACAAATTAAAGCAGTATCAGACAACAGTATTTACAATCATTGCATTCTTCATCACAATGCACAGCAGTTAAAAAAAAAAAGAGCCAGCTTCACTTAAGAATGTTCTTGAGACAATATTAAAAATCGTTAGTTTTGTTAAATCCTTCTTGAATATATCTCATGGTAGTAGTCTCAGAGATAAAAAATAAAATAAAACAGAACATATGCATAAAGCACTTCTGAGGCATAAGCTGGTTATCTTGAAAATAAGTTTTTGTCTTCTTGCTTCAGTTGTTTGCTAAACTAGCCACATTTTCAAAGAATAATATTTTATCCAAAGAGTGACTAAAAGACAAACTATGGGTGTTCACTTGAGTATCTGATAGATGTTTTCTCAAAAATGATCAATGAGAATTTGCTGCAAAAGGAAAACAATAAAACAAACTATTTGCTATCGTTGACACAATTGTAGCTTTCAAGTAACAATTAGAATTATGGAAACATTGTATCTGTCCCTCTGAAACTGATAGCATCTCAGTGCTTGAAGATCCCTCTGGAAAAAAATCAAAGGAAAAATTTATCTGATTTTTTTTACATGGTGTAGTATAATGTCAATATTTTGTAAAACCTATATAAATCTGTGAACTCAATATTTGCCTAAATGACTAGTGAATGCATGGTATTACAAAATCATGCATGGCTAAACAGCTATTCAAAGTGCAAAATAGAATGGTAGATTTTAATATCAGAGTATGAAGAATTCATTGATATAATTCCACATTGCAACTAGACTTTAAGAAACTTCCTCTCATCGAGATATCGTTTAGTATGAGACATATTTATTTTCTTCTCTTTTCCAACTGCAGATCTGTAGGAAGCTGGATTTTCTTCAGCTATTTCAGATGCAGATATAGATTGCAATAGATGGATTGCAGAAGCTGTTGTTATTAATTCAGACATTCCAGAGAATCATAAAAAGGTAAATCAATGCCACCTTTCTAACTTAATATTTATGTTGGAAAATATAGTTTTTTAAAATAAAATATGATGTGTTGATCTATAATGGGTTTTAATTTTACATAGATAAGATAGAGTCAATATAATTCTAAAACTGTTGAAATTTCTAATACAATAAAAATCTACAGTTACAAACCATGTAAACAAAAGCTCTGGAGCACTTGATAATTTTTAAAAGTAGAAAGAATTCCTGAAACCAATATGTTTGCGAACTATTTGAATAGATAAATAGGCATGCAAAGATGTTTTAAAAAATAAAAATGGGGAAGAGTTCCTCCTTTGCAGTTGTTTGGATTAGTTTCAGGAGGAATGGTGCCCCTTTGTACCTCTGGTAGAATGCGTCTGTGAATCCATCTGGTCCTGGGCTTTTTTTTTGGTTGGTAGGCTATTAATTGCTGCCTCAATTTCAGAACTTATTATTGGTCTATTCAGAGATTCGAGTTCTTCCTGGTTTAGTCTTGGGAGGGTATCTGTGTCTAGGAATTTATCCACTTCTTCAAGATTTTCTAGTTTATTTGTGTAGAGGTGCTTACAGTGTTCTCTAATGGTAGTTTGTATTCTGTGGGGTCAGTGGTGATATCCCCTTTATCATTTTTTATTGTATCTATTTGATTCATCTCTGTTTTCTTTGCTATTAGTCTAGCTAGTGGTCTATTCATTTTGTTATTTTTTCCAAAAAAATAAAAATAAAAAAGAGAAAGAAAAAAGAAACAGCTCCTGGATTCACTAATTGTTTTGGAGGGTTTTTCGTATCTGTATCTCCTTCATTTCTGCTCCGATTTTAGTTATTTCTTGTCTCCTGTTAGCTTTTGGATTCATTTGCTCTTGCCTGTCTAGCTCTGTAAGTGTGATGTTAAGGTGTCGATCTGAGATCTTTCTAGCTTTCCTGGGGCATTTAGTGCTATAAATTTCCATCTAAACACTGATTTAGCTGTGTCCCAGCGATTCTGGTATGTTGTCTTTTTGTTCTCATTGTTTTCAAAGAACTTCTTTATTTCTGCCTTAATTTCATTATTTTTCAGGAGTCATTCAGGAACAGATTGTTTCATTTCCAAGTAATTGTGTGGTTTTGAGTGAGTTTCTTAATCCTGAGTTCTAATTTGCTTGCACCGTGGTCTGACAGACTGTTTGCTATGATTTCAGTTCTTTTGCATTTGCTAAGGAGTGTTTTGTTTCCAATTATGTGGTCGATTTGAGAATAAGTGCCATGGGACACTGAGAAGAATGTATATCTGTTGATTTGGGGTGGAGAGTTCTGTAGATGTCTATTTGGTCCACTTGGTCGAGAAAATTGGTGATGCAGCCAGAGGAAGCCTCAAAGTCATAAATATTGTTGGGTCTCAGAGTACCCCAGACTGCTGAGAAGGCTTTCCTTATTGCCTTGTTTCTCTGTTTATACAGTAAATATTTCTTTGCCTCTGTGACTCCTGAGTGCATCTCCCCTGCAACTTGTAAATACATGATAAAAACTTTGATATTTCCCCTGCCCTCCCACTCTCATTTCCTAGTGGGGAGATCTTCAAATTCTGTTTTAATTTAACATCCCCTGAAGTAATATAAGAGTTCAGCTCAGATATCTAGGTGGCTGGGTCCCCAGAAACTGCCATTATGCCGTATTGACAGCATGAGATAAACATGGTAAAGAAAGAATTACTGCATTTTCCCCATAGCTCCTATGATGTAGTGGTCATAAATCCAATTTGTAAACTCTGACTGAGATTGAATTACAGTTCTAGCACTTGCTTATAGGGACCTAAGTTCTCCAACGCTTCCTTTTTTCATTTGTAAAACAGAGCTAGTAGTACCTACCTCAATACGTTATAGTAAGAATGAAATGAGATCCTGAACACTTATAATAGTGCTCTCCTGGTGTAATAAGTGCTCAGTAACTGAAAATTAGTGTTGATATTGACTCCGTCTTCTCCAGTATATTATGTAATCTTATTAACTATCATCTCTCTATTCAGCCCTAATAAGTGATCAATTAATACACACTGAACTGACAGGAAAAATGTAAGAAACAGCTAAAGAGAACTTTGAGATTAGATGTTTCAGCTAAGTTTGACTAAAACTTTCTTTGGACGTTCTGATTTTCTATATATTCTTTGTGCATTATAAAGTCAGCTTTTTTTTCTTTTTTTTCCTAATTTCCTTTTTTGGGGTAAGGATATTTTACATGAAATTTACCCTGTCAATAAAATTTTAAATATATAATTCAGTATTATTAATAATTGTGACAATGTTTTACAGAAGATCCAGAACTTATCATTTGCTTAACTTAAACTTGATGCACATCGATTAATAATTTCCAGTGTTTTCCCTCCCCCAGCCCCTAGAGACCACCACTGCACTCATTCTATGAATTTCACGTTTTAGATGTTTCATATAAGTGGAATCATGCAGCAGTTTCCCTCTATGATTGGCTTATTTCACTTACCATCATGTCCTGAAGGTTTATTCATGTTGTTGCATATTGCAAGATGTCCTCGTTTATTCAGACTGAATAATACTCCACTATATGTGTGTACTAAATTTTCTTTATTCATCCATCTGTAGATATTTTAGGTTTTTTCACATCTTGGCTATTGTGATAGTGCTGCAATGAACATAGAAGTGCTAACATATTTTTAAGGTCCCGATTTCAATACTTTTGAATATATACCCAGAAGCAGGATTGCAGGATGATATAGAAGATTTTTATTTGGGGAGAAACCTCTATGCTTTCTTCCATAGCAGCTGCACTATTTTGCATTCCCAACAGTGTACAAGGGTTCCAGTTTCTCCACATCCTTGGTAACACCTAACTGGTTTATAAAAATTATATGTATTGTATATTATAATATATAACATATGAATATAATACTGTATATTGTATATTATATATTATATTAATATTATATATTATAACATATAATATATAATAGCCATCCTTACAGGAGTGCAAATCATTGCTGTATTAATTTGCATGTCTTTGATGATTAATGACATTGAACATCTTGTCATATATGGCTTGCCATTGACAAAGGTTGTTGGCTTGACCAAATTTTGATCAGAGTCCTTAACGTTAACCTTATCCTATACCTATCTGTGAACTGCATTTTAAAATCCAATTTTAGCAAAGAACCTTGCTAAGCCAGTTTAGCAAGAATCTCCCATCCTCATTATCTGATCACCTTCTGCATCTAGTCAAATTCCTCATCTTGCATCCTCCCCTAGGTGATATTTGATCACAATAGCCAGTCTTGATCAAAAAGTTTGTTAGGTTTATTTAGCCTGTTTTATATTTTCTTTGGAGAAATGTCTATTCAAGCCTTTAGCCATTTTTTTTTTTTTTATGCATTAAGTTCTAGGGTACATGTGCACAATGTTCAGGTTTGTTACATATGTATACTTGTGCCATGTTGGTGTGCTGCACCCATCAACTCATCAGCACCCAGCAATTCATCATTTATATCAGGTATAACTCCCAATGCAATCCCTCCCCTTCGCCCCTCCCCATGATAGGCCCTGGTGTGTGATGTTCCCCTTCCCGAATCCAAGTGATCTCATTGTTCAGTTCCCACCTATAAGGGAGAACATGCGGTGTTTGGTTTTCTGTTCTTGTGATAGTTTGCTAAGAATGATGGTTTCCAGCTGCATCCATGTCCCTACAAAGGATGCAAACTCATCCTTTTTTATGGCTGCATAGTATTCCAATTGAGTTATTAGTTTTTTGGGGTTACTGATTTCAATAATTCCTTAGCAATTTTGAATATTATTTCCTTATCACATATGTGGTTTGTAAATATTTTCTTCCATTCTTTAGCTTGTCATTTCATTTCATTGATTATTTATTTGATGTGAAGAAGCATTTTGTTTGCTGTAGTCCCACTTATCAATTTTTGTATTTGTTGTCTCTGCTTTCGGTGACACATCGATGAAATCATTGCCAAAATCATGTCATGAAGATTTTCCCCTAAATTTTCTTCCAGAAATTTCACTTTTCCAGGCCTTAGATTCATGTATTTAATATATTTTGAGTTGATTTTTGCATATGTTGTAAGATGAGGATCAAATGTCATTAATTTGCCTGGATATAGGAGTTTTCCAGCATCATTTATTGAAAGGATTTTTTTTTCCATTATATATTTCCAGTATCCTGACAAAGATCAATTAAATGAATATGTGTAGAGTTATTTCTGGGCTCTGTATTCTGTCTTCATTGTTATAAACCAATGTAAGTACTGTAATTTTATGTCAGTACCATAATTTTAATTACTGTATCTTTGAAATATATTTTAAAACCAGAAAATATGATGCTTCAAGCCTTGATTTTTTTTTTCCTCAAGATAGTTTTAGATATTCAAGTTCTTTTGCGATTGTATATGAATTCCAGATTTTTTTTCTATTTTGGTATGAAAATGCTAAGGAGATTTTTATAGCAATTGCATTGAATTTGTAGATTGCTTTGGATTGTGTGGGCATTTTGACAGTATTAGGTCTTCCAATCCATGGACATAGGCAGTCTATCAAATTTTTTGTTTGTTTTAAAATTTCTTATATCAATAGTTTATAGGTTTCAATTTACAAGTCTCTCTGATTTGGTTATTTACTCCTAAATATTTTATTTTTTATTTTAAATTTTAAATAAATTATACTTCTATTTTAGATTCAGAGAGTACATTTGTATGTTATATAGGTATATCTAGTAATGGGATTTGCTGGGTCAAATAGAAGCTCTGTTTTAAGTTCTTTGGGAAATCTCCAGACTGCTTTCTACAGTGACTGAAATAATTTACATTCCAACCAGTGATGTATAAGCATCACCTTTTCTCTGCAACCTCACCAGAATCTGATATTTTTCTGACTTTTTAACAATCACCATCTAACTAGCGTGACTGGTGTCTCACTGTGGTTTTGATTTGCATTTTTCTGATGATTAGTGATGTTGAGCATTTTTTCATGTTTGTTGACCATTTGTAAATCTTCTTTTGCGAAGTGTTTGTTCATGTTCTTTGGCCATTTCTTAATGGGGTTATTTGTTTTTACTTGTTGATTTGTTTTAGTTCCTTATAGAGTCTATAATTTCTGGACAACTGAAACAAGGCAAGGATGCCTACTCTCATGAGTCCTATTCAACGTAGTACCTGACGTCCTAGACAGGGCAGTGAGGCAAGAGAAAGAAATAAAATGATTCCAAATGATAAAAAAAAGAAAAGAAGAAGAAGAAGAAGAAGAAGAAGAAGAAGAAGAAGAAGAAGAAGAAGAAGAAGAAGAAGAAGAAGAAGAAGAAATCAAACTATCTCTCTTCACTGACATTATGATTCTACAAGTAAAAAACCCTAAAGACTCCCCAAAAAGGCTCCTAGAACTGATAAACAACTTCCATAAAGTCTCAGGATACAAAATCAATGTATAAAATTTAGTAACGTTTTAATATACCAAAAATGTTCAAGCTTAGGGTCAAATCAAGAGCACAGTTCTATTTAGAATAGTCATTAAACAAATAAAATTCCTAGTAATACAGCTAAGGAGGTAAAAGATCTCCTCTGTTTAATTTTCAGGGAATACTGAAAAACATTACTGAAAAAAATTAGACTTGACACAAATAAACAGAAATAAACATTCCATGCTCATGGATAGAAAGAATTAATTTTTTTTAATGGTCATACTATACAAAGCAGTTAACAGATTCAATGACATTTCTATAAAATTACCAAGGTCATTTTTCATACAATTAGAAAAAATGATTTTAAAATTCATATGGAACCAAAAAAGACATCACACTACTCTATTTGAAACTATATTATAAGGCCACAGTAACCCAAACAGCATGGTTCTGGTACAAAAACAGACACATAGACCAATGAAACAGAATAGAAAATCTAGAAATAAAGTCACACATTTCTGACCATCTGATCTTCAATTAAGTCAACAAAAATAAGCAATGGGGAAAGGAGTCCTTGTTCAACAAGTGGGACTGGAATAACTGGCTATCCATAAGCAGAAGAATAAAACTGAATCTCTACCTTTCATCATATATAAACATTAACTCAAGATGGACTAAATATTTAAATGTAAGACCTCAAACTATAAAAATCCTAGAAGAAAGCCTATAAGATAATTTTCTCAATGTCAACCCTGGCAAATAACTTTTGGCTAAATCTACAAAAGCAATTGCAGCAAAACCAAAATTTAACAAGTAGGACCTAATTAAATTAAAGAACTATGCACAGCAAAATAAACCATCAACAGAGTAAACAGACAACCTTAAAAATGGGAGAGAATACTGACAAACAAAATACATTTTTAGTGCTATTGAAAGTGGACTTATTTTCCTAATTCCCTTTGCAGATAATTTGTTGTTAGTGTATAGAAATGTAATGGAGTTTTATATGTTGATTTTGCATCTTGCAACTTTACTTAAGTTTTTAATTAGTTCTAATATTTTTATGGAGTATTTAGGGATTTCTACATATAAGGCCATGCCACCTACAAATAGAGGCAATTTCACTTCTTTCTTTCCAATTTGGATGTGTTTTATTTCTTTTTCTTGCCTAATTGTTTTGGCTAAGACTTTCAGTACTATACTGAATAGATGTGGTAAGAGTGGACATCCTTGCCTTCTTCCTGGTCTTAGTGAAAAAGCTTCTCTTTTTGCCATTGAGTATAATATTAACTGTGGGATTTTTATATATGACCTTTACTATGTTGAAATACTTTCCTGCTATACCTAATTTGTTGAGTATTTTTAGCACAAAATAGTGATGAATTTTGTCAAATGCTTTTTTGGGTATCTATTGAGTGATCATGTGATTTCTATCCTTTATTCTGTTAATAAGACATATTATATTAATTAATTTTGTATATTAAATCATCTTTTGCCCAAGGGATGAATCGTGGTTGACCATGATATATAATGCTTTTAATATGCTATTGAATTTGACTTGCTAGTGTTTTGTTGAGGAATTTTGCACCTATATTCTGAGGAATATTAGAATGCAGCTTTTTGTTCTTGTTGTGCCTTTGTTTGGCTTTATTATCAAGATAAGCTGGACCTCCTAAAATGAGTTTGAAAATGTTCCTTACTGTAAGTTGGAAGAGTTTAGGAATGGTTGCCATTAATTCTTCTTCAAATATTTGGTAGAATTAAACAGTGAACTCATCTGGTCCAGGGCTCTACTTTTTGGGGGAGTTTTTGATTACTGATTCGATCTCCATAATAGTTATAGGTCCGTTCAGACTTTCTCCTTCTTCATGATTCAGTTTGGCAAGCTTGTAGTTTCTAAAAATGGTTCCACTTCTTTTAGTCTATCTGGTTTGTTGGCATATAATTATTCATAGTAATATCTTATGATCTGTTTATTTCTATGGTATAAATTGTCATGTCTCCTCTTCATTTCTGATGTTATTTGTATCTTTTTACTTCTTTTTTAGTAGGCCTAGCTAAAGGTTTGTCCATTTTGTTTATCACTAAAAAAAGTTTAGTTTTGTTGATTTTTTTTTTTTTACTATTGTTTTTCTGTAGTCGATTTGTTCTGTTCTAAACTTTATTTTCTTTTTTTTTCTGCTATCTCTGGGCTTAATTTGTTCTTTATTTCTACTTTCTTGAGATTTAATATTCGGTTGTTTATTTTAGGTCTTTCATCTTTTTCAATGTAGTCATTTATCACTACACACTGCCCTGTTAGTACCGCTTTTGCTGTACCCCATAAATTTTGGTGTAGTGAATTTTCTTTGTATTTGTCTCAAGATATTTTCTAACTTGCCTTTGTTTTCTTCTTTGCATTGACTGTTCAAGACTGTGTCATTTAATTTTCACTTTTTTGTGAATTCTCCCCTCTTCCTTCTGCTACTGAGTTTTCATTTTATTTTATTTTGGTCAGAAAACACACTTGATATAATTTCCATCTTTTTAAATTTGCTTTGCCTTATTTTGTAACTTAAGATGTGACCTATCCTGGATAATTTTATGTGCTTACTTAAAAAAAAAAATGTAGATTGTTATGGTTTGGGGTGGAATGCTCTCTGTATATCTATCAAGTTCAATTTTTACACTATTCTTCAACCACTCTGTTTACTTATTGATTTTCTGTCTGGACATCCTATTCTTTATCAAAAGTGGGGTATTATAGTTCCCTATTATTATTGTATGGTTGTCTATTTTTCAATTCAGTTCTGTCAGTGTTTGTTTTATATAATTTGGGCTTTGTTGTTGGGTACACATATAATTTAAATTATTATATCTTCTTAGTGGATTGACCCTCTTATCATTATATGATGTCTTTGTTGCTTCTGATAGATTTTGATTTAAAGTGTATTATGTCTGATATAAGTATAGACATTCTTGTTCACTTTCTATTTTCATGAAATATCTTTTTCTCTCTCTTCACATTCATTCTATGTGTATACATAAATCTAAACTGAGTTCTTGAGGAAAGTATATAGGTGTATCTTTTATTTTTACCCATTCATGCATTTTAGGTCTTTAGATTGGGGAGTTTCATCCACTTATATTTAAAGTAATTATTGATACAGAAGGATTTACTGTTCTTATTTTGTTTATTGTTTTCTGTTAGTCTGTCCATCATTTTTTCTTGCTATCTTCCATAGTATTTTATTGACTTTTATATTGCTATGCTTTGATTCATTTCTCCTTTTGTGTGTAACTTCTATAGGTATTCTCTTCATGGGTACCATGAGGTTTACATGAAATAGCTTATATTTATGACAGTCAATTTTAAGCTTACAACAATTTAAATTTAATCAAATAAAAAAAACTCCACACTTTTGTTTCTCTCCCTCTGCACTTTATGTTATTAATTACTCTCTCAGTTTACATTTATTTATATTGTGTATCTATTAACATAATTTTAAGTTATAATTTTAAAATTTTTTTGTATTTTAAATTTTACACTAGAGTTAAAAGTGATTTATTCACCAACATTACATCATTCTGTATTTGGCTATATATTTACCTTTACATCTTCTTTTATCATTTTGCTTGCTATCCTGTTCCTGTTTAGTGTTCTTTCATTTCATGTTGAAGACTCCCTGTAACAAACCTTGTAAAGCAGTTCTAGTGATGATGACTTTCTTCAGTTTTTCTTTGTCTGGATAATACAATGTCTGTTTTATTTGTGAAAGATAATTTTGTTGGGTTTAGTATTTCTATTTGACAGGTGTGGTTTATTTTTCTAAGCAGTTCGAATTGGATAATTTTAAGTCTCTCTCTCTCTCTCTCTTTTTCTAAGTAAGATCTTTGCTCCTTGTCTTTCTCTTTTTCTTAGATTCTCATAGTGCATGTATTGGTCAACTTTATGGTGTCACATAGATTAATGTTTTTCTCTTCTGACTGAATTATTTTCAGTGACTCATCTCCAGTCTTGCTAGTTCATTATTTTGCTTGATCTAGTCTGTTGAAACTGTTTTACAAAATGTTTAATTCAGTTAATGTATTCTTAAGCACCATGATTTCTCTTTGTTTTTTATAATTATTTTCCATCTCTGTTGAAATTTTCACATTGTCCATGCATTATTCTCTTGACCTCAGTGAATATCTTTATGAAGGTTGTTTCTAACACTTTCTCAGGTAAAGCATTTATCTCTATTTCATTAGGGTCAGTTTCTAGAGTTTTATTTTATTCCTTTGTTTGGAGCACGTTCTCTTGTTTCTTCATATTTCTTGAATTTCTATACTTGTGTCTGTGCATTAGACAAAACAGCCTCCATTCCCAGTCTTTTAAGACTGGCCTCATATAGAAGACGACTACAATCAATCAGCTTACCCAGAGATTCTGGGATCTTTTCAAACCTTTGTACTGCTCCAAGCTTCTTTCTTGCTCATTGTAACCCCCAGGATGTCTTCTAGTTTTCCAGGTCATATCAATGCACTGAAGTAAGACAAGTAAGACTGAAGCAAGTTCCTCAGGTTCCCTCCCCCAAAATATTGGATCATGCGATGTTTCATTTAATTCTTTCTTTCCCCAAGGAGAACCTAGAAACTTGATTTATTTTTAATCATGCACTCTGTGCGAATCTGGAGAGAGGCTATGGTGACTACCAGTCCAAACCTTAATCTGTGTTTCAGTAGCCCCCAGATGGGTAGATTGTGTCTGATTTTGTCAGTGCCCCAAGACAAGCAAGACAAAAAATAGTTTTGGGGGCAGCCCTCCAAAATGTGGCATTGGATTCATTGATCAACTATTTCCCTCTGAAAGAGAAACTGGGAGCTGGGAACATTTTCTCTACTTGCTGTGTGCTGAACTAGGGAGAAGAGCTATGATGACTTCTATGTCAATCTTCTGTCTTTGTTTATCCCCCAAGTGGCTAGATTGTTCTAATCCTGTCAGGGCTGCAAGCTTGGCAGTACAGAAGTCAGTTCTCTGGAAAACTCACAAAGAAAAGTTGGATATTAAACACATAGACAAACTTTCTCTTAGTCCTGAGATAAGCGTTGACCTCGGGGTCTCTTCTTGATAGTGCGGCCTGTGCTAAGGGTAAGGATTCCAGTGTGAATGTGTGACAGATCTGTCCACTGGCTTGGATGAATGTGGTTTCACCTTCATAATTCTAATTACTCTCTTATGGAAATAAGATACAAGCCACACCAGTAGAATGAATCATACCAGATATTCAACAAAATATCAGAAAAGAAAGAAGAACGCCAGGATTCTAAGAAGGACTCTTTTCTGGCTACAAAAAGTGGCTTAGGTACAAATTGAGCCTCTCAATTTGTACAATTTGTTTCTGGATTTTTCACAAAGGGAATTTTTCTGCAAGTAATTCTTGAATCAGTGTATTTGTAGTGAAATGGAAGGTTCCAGTGCTTCCTATTCTGTTATCTTAACAATGTCACTTTTCTTCTATATTTTCTTTCCATTCTTTTCTTCTGTCTTTCTCCCTTTTCCTCCTCTTCATTTTCCTTTTAAATCTTCATCTGGTTTTGCTAATTTTACTTTCTTTTTCTTTGCATTTTCCTATAGTTGTATTCTTGCATCTTAAAATGAGAAGATACGTTTATCAGACTCTATGTTGTTAATCTTTCTGAGACCAATTTCTCTACCTAAGGTACTTTTTTTTTTAACAGACTTCATTAGAGCCTGTTTTGTAGGCCTGGGATTCCTCTTCTTTTGATATTATGTTAATCATCTGATATGATTCATTACACTTGTATAGCTAGTATCTTATTTCCATAAGCAGATATTTAGAATTATGAATTTTTTTATCACTTTATTGTGATATTCTCTATCTTATGCATTCGATAGTGGATATAAAACTAGGTTGGCCACATTGTCTGTTTCATGAGTCCCTTCTCCTGCCAGATCCTTCCCTCTTCCCTCAAGATTACAGAAGAAAATAAAGATGAGAAACTCTAATTATGCACTTCTTTCTAAATTAGGGGCATAAATGAAATCTCTCAGGATTTTGACTCTCTACTCCCTCTTCTAGAGAATGGGGATTAGGCTGAAAACTGAGCCTTGCCTTTACAAACAAGAATCTTCTATTTATTTTGCTATTTCCTTTGATGCTTCATCGTGTGGAATTGCAGCATTCATTAACTGAAGGATGCTGGTGGTTTTTTCTCTCTCTTTGCTAATATTTTTAATTTATTTTGTTAGATATTGGAGCATGAAATAATTATGACTCAATTTATTCTTCCAGCTTTTCCAGAAAGTTTCCTCTCAAACTCACAATTAGTTAATGTAATGCTTTTGAAAATCCTTGGCTTCAATTGATTTAACATACAAATTTCTGGCCAATTAAAAAAAAAGAAACCCCAGAAATTACTTTGTATGTATTCTCTAACTGTAATGTTCCATTCCTCTAGGGTATTAGGGCATCATAGGGTTGGTGTTTTATGTTTAGTTCAGTATTACGAGAAATTGGAAGAAGCCTGTTTTCCAAACTTCTTTGAAAAAGGACTACTCTCTCCAGCTTGGAATATAAACAAAAGGAAGATTTTTTTTTTTTTAAATTTTTATTATACTTTAAGTTCTAGTGTACATGTGCACAACATGCAGGTTTGTTACATATGTATACATGTGCCATGTTGGTGTGCTGCACCCGTTAACTCGTCATTTACGTTAGGTGTATCTCCTAATGCTCTCCCTCCCCACTACCCCCTCCCCACAACAGGACCTGGTGTGTGATGTTCCCCTTCCTGTGTCCAAGTGATCTCATTGTTCAATTCCCACCTATGAGTGAGAACATGCGGTATTTGGTTTTCTGTTCTTGTGATGGTTTGCTGGAGAATGATGGTTTCCAGACAAAAGGAAGATTTTTAAATTGTCCTAGTACCATGAGACATATTTTATAATATTAAGCTTTTCCCATTCATTAATAACACAAGATGTAAGCAATTTACACAAAATTGTGTGAAAGTTTCATATGCACATATGTGTACACACAATGACATGATCAGTTAGAGAATTCCCTTTCTATATAATACTTGCTGTAGGACTATTATACTTAAGTTTAGCTGCCAATAATAATAAAATTCATGGTTGATTGTATATGTTTACAATTGATTTTTTGGGGTGTTGGCACAGTTTCAAGGTCCAAGAAAGTGTCTGGATGGAAAAACATACATGTTACTCTTCTAAAGTTGAATGTCAAAATCCTGTTCAATATTTAAAATATAAACTGGTTTTTGAAATAAAGAAATTAGTCTGAACAGATTTAATATGGTTCTTTTTAATGCAATAAGTGCATTATATTTTGTGAAATAAATGTAGAATAAGTTTTAAAATAAATATATGCAGTCTGTTTACAATACTCTAGTGAAATACATGAGTGTTTCACTACATGTTTCACTGACAAAAAATAATCACATAAATCTTCCACACACAGCTGCAATTTAGTGAAATATGCAGTTTTCTGTTTTCTATTACTGTATACAGTATAAATTCTTCTGCCGGGAGACAGATTGTGACAAATTTGCAAACAGCATCTGTATTCATACATTTGAAACATTAATTTATCCAGCAATAAAATCTTTGATTTCCCAAAAGGAGAGTCATGTCTGAGAACTAATGCCTATTTTTGAGACTTAACTGAGTTTTCAATGTTACTCATTTTCTCATGAGTTACGTGCTCCCATGGAAAAATATACAACTTAACAGCAAGTACAGAGAGTTAAAAGGGTCACACAAAGCATAAATCTGTATGCCTACTTTATGTATGTGTATAATTCATATAAATAAATTCTTGACTACCTACACTTTCCATTGTGGAAAATGCTTTTGTTAGCAACAATATCAAAGGAATAACAAGGAAAGCTCTATAATATATACACTGAATTCAATGCTTATGTACTACAATTTTTGAAATGATAAATTTTGCTCTGGGCATAATAGTAAAACTTCTGGAAATAGCAAAATAAAGCTTATGTTTATCAACCAGTATATGGTTTATTTCTAGAAATAGTATAGAAGTCTAAAATAAACTATGCAAAATTAAAACAAAATTGAATTATACACGTGAAATCTAAGTACTTATGAAGTTTCTTATTTTAAAAAACTGTCTAGAAGTTTATTTATCATTGAACAAGAGCCAATTTCTAACTTCCCTTTTTAAAAATGAGTAATGCCATAGCATATAATCTCTGCAACAAAGAAAGCACTTCAATTAGTCAATTTTTCTTACCTTATTTTGCTTTTAGCTTTTGGTTCCTTTTCCTAGTATCAGTTATACATTTAGCTAATTCTTAACATCTGCTTGAAACTATTTGATTTATTATCAGTCATTTTTTTTACTCAATAATTGCTATCCAAAGAAACAAGACATTTGAACAGGTTATTTTAAAACAATTCTGAAATTACTTATCATTATGATTTTCTCAGGAAATCATAGGATTCACCAAAACCTAAGGAGATAAAACGTCTAAAACTCCTCACAGTATCACACAAAGATGAACCTTATCCTGGGTTTCCATTGTTCTACTGTGATCTTAAAAACTTTGATAAAATCATATTTAAATACATGCAAAAAATATTTTTAAATGATATACTATGAGTTTTTAAAATTCAAACAGCTTTCTCAGCTATTTGAATAGTGACGATCTGAAATCTGCATCCATGCTGCTTTTTTAATTAAAATTTTACCCAAAGGAAAACAGTATTTAACAGTTTGTGAGCTTACTCTCTTTAGAAATTGTGTAGTGAATTGTTGGCTCATAACATAAGGTGGTCTAGCGTCTTGGGCTTTTTCCTAACTGCCTGAACTTTTTTTTCCCACTGCTGTTACACTTTTAACCTAATTTAATTGACATAGGCAATGGCGTTCACATTGTTTTCTGATTGATTACCTGAACAGGTAGTGAAGAAAATTCAAGCCACAAACCTGTCTGGAACATTCATTTCAGTCACACTCAGTTGGCAGAGAGGGAGTATCACTCAGAAAGAGAACCCATAGAAACTTTATTTTGCAGGAAGGCAGTGACCCTGGAAAATTCTTCAACCTCCACGTTTATGAATTTCTCATTTTTAATTAATTTCTTCTTTCAAGTCAATACATTTTCATATATCATTGTCTCAGAACTGCTGTAGGGATAGAAAAATCTGAATTGCTTCACTGTTGACATATGTGTTAGGTGTGCCTGGCTCTCACCTTCTATACCTGAGGAGAATGTAATATTAGCATCTTGTCTTAAGAGCTTATCACTCATCTGTCTTCCATTGATTTCAGCTTACTCTAAAAATCAAGGAATCCTGAACGTTTGTTTGCATTGGTTTGGTTTTAGGTTTATATATATATATTTTTTTCAGCCATGAAAAGAATTAGAAAATAAACCAAGTTTTTTGGGTCTTCTTAAAATGTTAATATCACCAATAGCCACCTCAGTTAGGTGCATAATTTAGCTTTCTCAAACTTCCTTCAATGTGGTGAAAACTTTTCCATAATCTTGTTTCATTATTATTTCAAGAAATATAAAATAAATAAAATGCTTCAATTACAGGATGAGTGTTTTTTATTATTGATCGAGGGTGAAAATCCTTATGACTGCATTGCTTAGATTAGAATAGGCCCATGCATGGATTGAATTAGGGATTTTAGGGGCTCTGAGAAATGTGGAATTATTTCTTAAAACATGTCCCAGAATTGGGTGATTTCTTACACAGCCGTGAGAGCCGAGGAAGAGGTGACATTCTCTGGGGTCCATTCATTCAAAGACCCTGCTCAGGCCTTTCTCAAACTATGCCACTCCTTATAGAAGGAGGCATTTACAAGAGCCAGAGGGTTGCATCCAATGGGTTGCAACACAATCCCGTCTGTACCACTCCAAGCACCCAAGCATGGAGAACTCCAGTATTCCTATCAAATGCCTCCAAGCCTATGTTCAGGGAAGGTACAGGCTGTTCCCACATGTCTTTACAGCCGAGGGCTGACTATGTTAGGACCCCCAAACCACCAGAAGAGCCAAAGGGTCATTACTTATAAGAAAGGGAATGATAGAGATAGAACTGAAGTCAGGGAGTCCCTGTGCATCTATAGGAGGCTACTTATGGTGGGGGAGTAACCACAAGGAGGGAGAGATGGGGAAGATATGAAAGATGAATATAGGATTGTCAAAAACCTTCTTGACTTACAAACTTATAACTTGATTTATAACCTTAAAATTTTAGTCTCTTAGTCTATTGGTCTCCATCAATCCTCTAGTTTGAGGAAATTTTAGGGAGGGCTGCCTAAAAGTTTATCTTCTTCTTTGTTGGAAATCAATTGCTTTGATTCAATCAGGATAATGTAAGAAGAAAGAAAGAAGTTGTCTCAACATAAAATGGACTCACATACAAATGTTCCCCTTACATGTTATAAGTTATCTATTATTATTAAAAAATGACTAGCTTCTCTGCATTTTCTGCATTTGTCAGCTGGAAGTTTTGTGAAGAATAATGTATGTATGTTTTTGACACATACTTGGGATGTTTTCAGTGCTGAAAACAATAGATATTCTTATTAGTAGTATTAGTATTAAATTAAAACAGAAGGAAGGTTATTTTTAAAATGATGCTTCACTGCAAATGAAGAGTCTGAGAGCAGGATTGTATAGAGGTAAATGAAGAAATGGCATTGTCTCTGAGTATAAATGAAAGAAGAGGAGTATGACCAATCAGAAAAAGAAAAAAGAATGACATGTAATAATGCTGCCCCATAGACCAAAAAGAGTACCAGTTTATAATATGGGCAAATGCTGAATCTTGGTACAGGCCCATTAAGTCGTTTAAACTCAATGTACTTCCAGCAATGCTGATAAAAAGGAATATATAAATCATGGCCAATAAAATTTACAGATGTGGAGCTATGTATTTTCATGTGAACATTCTTAAAATAATGACTTATCTGAGCCTATTGCAAGGGAGATAAGAACGTGTTATGATATTTTTTAAATGAAATCGGTGCTCTTGATTTGATCACACTGTCTAAAATTCACCCGACATTTAATATAAGTCTAGTTATTAAATTTTCTGATATTTTCAGGAAATAGTTTCCAGTTTAATCAAGCCAAGTTATTCCAAAATCCTCTCTAAAATATTACTTATAACTGAAAGTTTAATTTTAAAGAGCTTTAATAAATAAAACAAGCCCTATGTTCTCCAAATATTCATCAAGTAAATGGTTCATAACCATTCTCTTTCATAAAGAATAAAAGACTGTTTTTTTCAAATGACAGTTTGGAATGTCACAATGATGTGAATGGGCAGAAGAAACATCCTTTCCATATTTGGCACATATATGCAGTATTGACACATCAATGCCCAGTGTGCTATTTCAGAATTGCTGACTGAAACCTGAAAATAGGAAAGGCTTTTTCTTTACAGTGACTGCTGCTTCAGTTAACTTTGGCACATTTGACCTTTTCTGTCTTTGGCATCTTTATTATTTTACCTCATCTTATTAAAGTCCCTTCTTTTTTACCTTCTTCCCTGAAGTTTTGTATCTTAGAATGTTGTCTTTGTTACAAGCATTCCTTTCTACTGAATTTCATAAGATTCAAGGATCTGGCAATCAAAGCACCATATGGTCAGCTGGCAAAAAAGGCCAGGCAACATCACTATTTGGAACAGGGTGTGGCTCACTTGACCACTGTCTTCAAAATCTCAGGTAACCTGCTTTTCATGTGTCAGCCATGTTGGGTGTCTGTTCCATTTGCCAGGAAAGTATAAAAATGCATCATCAGTCAGAATCCTATGCTGTTTCTCTCTGCCCCTCAAAGTCACTAGCATTATTTTTTCCTCAGTACAAAGTATTGTGAAATAACTGTTATAATTACTTACAGAGTAAAAAAAATAAAATAAAACTCCATTGTTTTAAAGGGGGACTGAATTCAGCTTCCACTTGTTTCTAGTTTATCTTTACAAAATGCTACATTTACATCAGTATAATTTGCTGGTAACTTTTCAATATCATATGTTCACTTGAAAATCAATTTTCAAAATATTTACCAATTTTATGTAAAATAATCACCAGTATCATATATCTTGATGACACATTTTCACTAATTTTTAATTTTTTGCTTTGCAAATCCAATATATAATGTAACTAGTTCCATTATATGCTTAAGTGCCTTAAAATTACCATATTGTGCTTAAGTCATCTTTATGTTAGAAGGAAAATTTGAAGAATATTATTCAAAAATAGATTGAGCTCCCTTTATTGCTAGGAGGAATAAAATTTGTGCAATTTGAAAAACAGTTTTGTAGTTCCTTAAAATGGTAAACACAGAGTTTTCATATGACTTAGCAATTCCACTTACTGGTATATATGAAAGACAAATAAAAATCACATGTCCACACAAAGCTTTTACACAAATGTTCATAGCAGCATTGTCGATACTAACTAAAAAATAAAAACAACCTATATATCTAGCAAGTGAGGTATGGACAAACAAAATGTGGTATGCTTCTACAATGGAATATTATTCAGCCATAAACAGGAATAAAATATGGATTTACAATACAATGTGGATGGATCTCAAAATATTTGGGCTGAGTGAAAAGAATCCAGTAAAAAAAAGGCACATATTGTATGATTCAATTAATATGAAAAATCCAGATTAGGCAAATTAATATACAGAAAGTATATCAGTGATTGCCAGAAGCTGGGGTAGGGAGAAAAAATGGGGGATGATTACTAATGGTTATGGGGTTTTGTTGGGGGCTGATGAGATAGTCTAAAATTAGACAGTGGTGATTATTGCACAACTCTGTGACTAAAAGTCATTGAACTGAATGATTAAAGTAGTAAATTGCATGTGAATGAAGCTGCTAAAAGAAGTGGCGCTCAAATATTAGTCTGCTTTGGAGAGCATCTTAGATGAAGAAATATTTCTTGTCTGAAGTCTTATCTCCTTTCACAGGCCAATAGCATCCAACGATTGAGCATAATAGGTGTATAAAATATTACCCTCTTTCTCCCAACTTAGGACAGCTCTGATGGTTCAAGCACCCTATATGTTTGGCTGGGTTTATCATTTGGAATGCATAAGCTCAATTTCTGTCCCTGCAAATTCCTACTTCTTTCCTTGCCTTTCTGCAAGTATTGCTTCCAAGGGCGTTCCCTAACCAATGTCCTGTGCTCTAGTCTCATTCTTGGAGTCTGCTCCCAGTGGAAACCAACCTATAACAGAGATGTTAAACAATATGTACAAAGTTATAACCCCATGACTTTGAGTATGCTTTTCTTTCCAGATATATTTCTTCACTTGTATTCTTCTCACACTTAATTCTACTCATCCATCATAAATCCAGTTCAAGTTCTACCTCTTTCTTAGTTTCTTCAACTACTCTAGTTCACACTGAGCTTTACCTTTTTAGACAATTAATGTGCATAGTGTCAAGATCTCCAGCTCAGTGAACAATGACCTCATAAGTTTAAAACTGTTTCAAAAACAGCAAATGTATTAGTATCAGGTATAACAGCATTGATAACAGTTTCCCTGGAATGTCAGGAACCATGCTTTTCAACTTCCTTTCCCTTGCACTCCTGCCCTCCCCCACCAAAACAGTCTGATACAATTTCAATACAAACCATATTTTAGTTAGATTTTCTCCCACTACTTCATTTGACTAGCCTTAAAAATAAATAAATAAATAAATAAGATTTTCTTAAAATTACAGAATATTTGTCTTACAGCGGATAATTTTTTAATCATGACATTTTAGGTAAACATCCCAAAGCAAAGTTTAAGAAATGATCATTTGAAGAAACTACATTGATGATGTCTTCATACACACACACACACACACACACACACAACATGCAGTTATCTAGCATTTGGGCAATTAATGAACCATATAATAGAAACAGTGATGGATTGCATACAGTCATTTCCTCTGTAGTCAGCATGACATGTTCTGTAATTCTAGAGAGTAAATATAATTGCAACAGTTTATTTTTCTAGTGATAATGAACATATGTATTACTTTCATTGCTTTTTTGTGCCACACATTATTACAATAGAAAGAAAGACAGAAAGACGAGGTCAGGAAATCGAGACCATTCTAGCTAACACGGTGAAACCCCATCTTTACTAAAATACAAAAAAATTAGCTGG